>NW_028274818.1:15393750-15700000 GCF_037043125.1 Eumetopias jubatus
TGCCTGGAATTGGCATTATTCTTTGGCTCTTGGCAGCTGCCAGGCGATCCGAAGCTGCTGAAGCACTGTAGGGTGCCCAAATCTGTACTGATGAGTCCCAGGAAACTACTGACAAATGGTCTTGGCCTCAGTCCCTTTACTTAAAACAACAGCAGATAAAATGGTACTTGTTTTTTATTTCTTTCTCATGGATGAATTGGAGACACTATCTATAACCCTTAGTATTTTCAGTATATTATTGTTCATTTTCGGGGTAAGTCAGTTTAACAGCCTAAATAAATGTTACCTTTCTTTTTTCATCACATATAGGTACAATAAAACACTATGATATTTAAACAAATGTCTCAGTAATCAGACAAGGGCTCGCCCATGCTTCCCAATGTAAAAATTAATGCTTAAGAATTTACTGTTTCCAATATCCATTTTATGAGTATGTTTGTTTGGCCAGGAATGAGTTTGATTTTATGTCCTGTTTAGAAAATAATTAAAATTAAATGGATAGTCATCAAAGCATTAAAATAGTGATATTCATTTGTAACAACCCTTGGAAGTTCTATTACTGCTGAGCTATTTGTCCTTACAGTCTGCTTCTTACACCCACAGGGAGATTCTGGAAATTTTTTCTGGAGATCTGTTCAGATTGCATATCCAGTCACATTGCCGCTGCCCTGGCAGCCACCCTAGGGTCCATCCTTTGGGACAGCGGTACTGCATTCCTAATGACGCAGAAGATACCACCACTGATAGGGTGTTACGGCTGAATCCTGAAGCCCATCCTCTTTCTTTTGTCAATGATAATGATATTGGTACTTCCTGGGTTTCACAAGTGTTTACCAATATTACCCAGCTTCATCAAGGAGTGACTATTTCGATAGATTTGGAAAATGGACAATATCAGGTAATTTGAAATAATGGGGTGTATTAGTTTCCTGTAACTGCCACAACCAATCACCACTTATTTAATGGCTTAAAACAACAGAAATTTATTCGCTCACAGTTCTGAAGATCAGAAGTACAAAATGAAAGTATTGGCAAGGCTATTCTCCCTCCAGAGGCTCTAGTGCAGAATCCTTCCTTGCTTCTTCCAGGTTCTGGTGGCTCCTGGTGTTCTTTGGTTTATGGCTACATAACTCCCATCTCTGCTTCTATTTGCAGGGACCTTCCTCCTTCTTTCTCTGTGTCAGTTCTTTTTCCTTGTTCTGTTGTAAGGCCCAGCCTTCATCTATGATGATTTCATATGCAGATCCTTGACTCAATTACATCTGCAAATACCCTATTTCCAAAGGTCACATTCACAGGTACCAGGAGTTAGTATTTGAATGTACATATTTGGGGATGAAATTCAATCTACTACAAGGTGAATTAGGTGATTGAACATTACTTCACTAAAGTAGTGTATAATAATGTAAGAAATAAAATATCTAAAAGAAAATATGAAGGACCTATTTTTTCAGATATTTGTATGAAATCGTATGAGATATCAAAAATTAGTTCTTTTTATTATTAAGTAGTACAAATTAATAAAAACTGAGGTGCTCATTCTAAGTAACTACTTAAGAAGAATGTATATAACAATTATGTCATGGAAGTAAGGTTCTTTTTCCACGTCTTTATATCAAACTTAATATTAATTTGAACTTAATTTATAAAATCCTTGAGAAGGGATGGATATGCAATTGTAGAATGTGTTACTTTTACTATAGGGCTATGGAGTCTCTGGATGTCTGATTAATATTTGATAATTATCCTTATGAGGAAGTAAGCTATTGTATTTGAAACTAACAAGTCCCTGGTTTGATTTACACTGATGGGTCAAACTTTATTTTTATTTTTTATTTTTTGGGGGTCATACTTTAAAGACAATGATTAACTTATCCATTTTCAGGTGTTTTATATTATCATTCACTTCCTTAGTCCACAACCAACAGCAATAAGGATTCAAAGGAAGAAGGAGGACAGCCTAGATTGGGAGGACTGGCAGTTTTTTGCTAGAAATTGCAGAGCTTTTGGAATGGAAAATAATGGAAAATTGGAAAATCCTGATTCTGTCAACTGTCTTCAGCTTTCCACGTATGAGTATTTAACAAATAATTATATTCGAAGGAGTTCATTTTAATAGACTAATGGATTAATAATAAGCAATAGGTAGACTAACTCATTAGGTTGGTAGAGACTTCCCTCCACCACCAACCTTCTTGAGGCAGATTGTCCTAGGACTCCACCGCAACTTGAGTTTTAAACTGCATTTAAAGTTCTCATAAAAGATTTGAGAGTATCTCTTGTTTGTGGTCTCATTTGGGCTTTATATCTGTTTTTCAGATTGTTTTAGCAAGTTATCTATATTAATATAATTTTATTATGCCCTCAAGGAAATGTTTTACTAGACTTTTCTATGATGCAATTATATTGTTTGCACATGAAATATCTGAGATATGTTTGTTTTCCCAGAATGAAGAATTTAAGCTGTTACTAATATTGGGTAGTAATGTCTCAAAGTTGTGATTCTGCTTTGTTAAAAATATGAATAACTTTTCATGACTTCAGATTTCTTTCATCAACAGTTTTACTCCATATTCCCATGGTAACGTCACATTTAGCATCCTAACACCTGGACCAAATCATCGGCCTGGCTACAATGACTTTTATAACACCCCATCTCTTCAAGAGTTTGTAAAAGCCACACAAATAAGACTTCATTTTCAGGGACAGTACTATACAACTGAGACTCCTGTCAGCCTCAGGCACAGATACTATGCAGTCGATGAAATCACCATCACTGGGAGGTAATGTTCATTACCAAGCTTTGATTGCAGTGTCCTTTTCACTGAGTTTTGTTTTCAACAAGATTTTTGCCATACTTACTTAAAAATACTTAAGATTTAGAGGAAGCCAGATTCCAAGTTTCACATTTTGAAATGGTTTCTTACTCTAAGATTTTTTGGAAAGATTTGTATGTAATTCTTTTCTGTATGTAAGACCACATTGTTATAGAATCAATTTTCGAATGCTAAAATTGGGTTTAGAAGGTATGATACCCTGAATTGGGCTTGGAAATAATTTACCAAATGTTTTGCTAGGTTTGTTCTGGAATATAATTTTCAAGTATTCTTGAAATCAGAGAGCAGGAGCTAGATTTCAAGTTACAACTATACTACCAGCTAGTTTGTAAATACGGGGCTCATCTCCCCGAGTTCATAATTCACAATTTTATGGGGGATATTTGTCTTCCTAGGAAGAAAGATCTAATATTCCCTAAATAATTTATAAACATCTGACTATAACTGAGAACATGGCTCACACTATATCAAAACATGGTTAGCTGGGGATATTCTCTGTTATGGAAATGGTACATATAGATTATATTTAGAATCAAGTTGTGCTAGAAGAGTGATATGCTCTGTAAATAAAGTACATCTTTATAAACAGACCAGAATACCAAATAAGTATTGTTTGTTTAGTAATAGCGTGATGTAAATAATAATACTATTAAATATTCACCATCTAATTTTGGGGAGAAAACCCCCAAATAATTGAAATATGTTAATTTCATTCTGCAGTTTATTTTAAACTTTATAGTTTTAATTGTGTCTCTAACAGTTTCAGTAAATGCCTTTCCTGGCAAGTTTGCCACATAGTTGATATAAGTGGAAACAACCCTCGACTCCTTTCCCAGGGAGGCTTGATAATTACCTTCTCAGAACATGTGATTTGAATATTGATGACACTTTATCCAATACTTTAGGATTAATTAAAAACTTTCATGAACATCTATATGATAAATGAGAAACTGAATTTTGTGTTGATTAGCATACTTGACTTCCTTTTTGGATCCACCCCAGTGGATATATTCACAGGCCCTTAAATATATTCATAGTTGAGTTGACTTAGGAGTTGTCTGATGTTCCTGTTCACAGATGTCAGTGCTATGGTCATGCTGATAAGTGTGACACAACAAGCCAGCCCTATCGATGCCTCTGCTCTCTAGAAAGCTTCACCCAAGGACTTCATGTGAGTTCTCTGTTAGATGCATGAAAATCTAAAAAAAAAAAAAAAAAAAAGTGGGGGAGGAGAGAGGGAGGTGGTGAAATGGTGAATATAAATTTTTTTAACTTAATTTTGGTCTACCTTCTGGGTATGAATAAAAATAAATAGATATGAGCCTGAAATGTCAATTATTTCAGGAAATTTTTGGTAGAAAAAAGAAAAGCCATCAAAAAGATGAAAATGTCATTTTTAAAAATAAACTCTATCAGAAAAGTAACACCTAAGATTGAACCTTGGGGTTTTATTTTACTTTTTTGTCTTTGTTTCATCAGCATTTTCATGTTTTATTAAACAATTTTTAAGGTGTCTGGATAGAATGGCACTAAAAATAAGGGTCTGAATCCTGCATCTAAAGAGTATTTATACAAAGGTGTCTATGCAGCATAAGTCTTTTGATGCAGAGAGATCTTTATGAATTTGTGGCAATTAAGTTGAATTCATTGCTGATATCAGTAATTTTAATTAATTTGAAAATCTATAGTAAAATGACTGAAAGATTATGTTACTTTTGTTTGTCTATGATGGTCAGGGGAGGTTTCATAGTTGAAGTAGAGATTTAGCCACATCTTTAAGAAAAAGGGGTAAATGGAAAAGAAATTGAGAGGTATTCATTGATAGAAATATCCAGCATCAACATCAGGAACAGCTGATATGAAAGCAAGTACAGCAGCAGTAACAATCATACCAGTAATAAAAAATAAATAGTATGGAGTCAATTTCAGGCAATTGATGTCAATTTGGAAAAAAAAGAAGTTAAAGCCCTACTTCATGGCATGTATAGAAGTCCAGGTGACTTAAAGACTTAAATGTAAAAATAATTGTAAATCTATTAAAGTAAGGATTAAAATAAAATTTCTAAATCTAAAGCTAGGGACTTTATAAGCAAAACAAATACAAATAGAAACAGAGAAACATATCAGAGCCATGAAGAAAATTATTGACATATTTTGTCATATACATATTTAAAATTCTTTACAGTGTAAGGACTAATTAATTGGATGAACTTGATTGATTCATTCTTATTCAGCCATAATTGTGTGTTTAATTTTTTCCCAACTTGATTGGTTCTTGATTTTAAATTTAAAGTGACATTTATTATTTTTTTTCTGGTGTTTTCTTCTTTTGATTCTTTGAGAGGCATATTTCTCCTTCCTTGCAATCAGTGATTTCTTTTATTAACCTCACAATGTAGCACTGTCTCATAGATTCCTACTTGACTTGTCTCCTAAGCCTTGCCCTTGTATGTGTGTTTAATTAGTTACTTCACTTTTCTCTGTCGCTTTTTTTTAAGATATCATGGAACATCTTGTTTTTAAAAAACCATCTGTCAAGATTTTAGGAACTCCATTTCTGTCTTCTGAGATTCTTAATCTGATCTAATTTGTTTCCAGTGACAACATTAGTGCATATAGTTCAGTAGCAAGAATATTATCTACAGTGCAGACTTCCTCTAGCGCATTTAGGATGTAGTCCTGGCCCTCAGTTTCAACTCACTCTTTGATTTGGTTACAGCTTTCTTTCTTTCTATGTGCTCAAGCCAAAACTTTCATGTTCTAATTCAGATGTTCCTTTGAACTTATTCTCCAGATCATTGCTTTATATTGCTGATCTTTTAATTTATACTTTTAGTCTTCACCACTGGTTGATAATTGCTTTGAAGGAAGGAATCTTTTATATTTTTTTGGATTTCTAACATCGAGAGGCTTTGAATTTGGTCTGATTAAAGTATCATGAGAAAAAAAAATCTTTTTAAAAAGCATTGATTTTAGTATGTTTGATTGTGTGGCTTATCATATTGTCCCAGAAAGGAAATTAATTGGATGAACTTGATTGATTCACTCTTTATTCAGTCATAATTGTGTGTTTAAGTTTTTGCCAGTTTGATTTGTTCTGATTTTAAAGTTAAAGTGACATTTTATTTTATTTTTCCTAGTGTCTTCTCCTTTTGATTCTTTAAAATAGACACTTCCCTTTCCTTGCAATCGGTAATATCTTTTATTAACCTCACCCCTCCTCCCCAAACTCACCAAGAGCTCAGTTAAAACACACTCTGGGATGAACTTAGTAAGGCACCTTGCTCTGAATCTATACAGTATATGCAAATTAAGGACTGGGTGATGCTTTCATGTGATATATTTTTTCCTGAGCTTCTCTTGCTTTGTTTTGACTAGTTAGTTCTCATCCCATCAAACCCTACACCCATCTCCCTTTTCCTTTTGATATCCCATCCCATTTTTTCCCCTTTCTCTCTCTCTAATTGCTCACAGTTGAGTGATTGATATTTTATGATTCTTGGATGATTTCATGCTTCCCCTTAAAAATAGAGCCATTAAATGAATCAAGGCTCATGATTGGTTTCAGAAGTCAAGTTGGGATTTTCAGACTTGGTCTCAGGTGGTGACTGTTGGATTATGAACTAGCAAAATAATTAACTATAATTTAGGTTGAGAATACATTTTAATGCTTCTTATTTAGATATTAAGTGTCTTTTAGAAACAAAGGCAAAAAGTTGACTTTTTTTGTTAATTTCTTCCAAAATTATTTTGATAATTTATGAATTTAGCCATAAAAAAGCAACAAATATCATTCACTTAGCAAAGTTTGGCAAGTGTAGTTGAAGGGAAAAAGGCAATAGACTGTTGAATGATTTCTCAGTCCTATGATATTTTCAATAATGTGTTGAAAATGAGAAATGATTTTATAAAGCATTCATAAGTATGACATTCTCTGACTGTTATTATTCAAAGTATTTTAATACATTGGGACTTACATATCTGAAAAAGGTATCTTACAATAATTTGAAAATATACTTATTCAAATGCTTTTCCCATTGTTCTACTTTTTAAAATAGTAAGTTTGAATATAAGCCATCCATTTTCTATTGGAACCAATGTTCTTTTTAAAGATCTGGACATAATCCAAAAAGAATGTCTTCAATTTCACAGTATTATGCTAACCATTAATAATATTACTCAATAAACAGGGCTTTTGTGAATTGCATTACAGCCATTTGGCAAACGGACGAAAACGTAAGCCTTGAGAATATGCCAGTTCTTGGCAATTGGCAGTCCTATAAGAAAGTGTTCTTAGCGGAAGTGAAAATGAATGAAGTTGGGAGAAAGGAGTAGAATGGTAAATTCAGAAGCAAGTTCGGGTACATAGCCATTCCAAGGAATTTTCTACGTAAAGCATTCTTTAGTTTATAAAGTTGATGTCACAAACCGGTGGTCCACAGGTGGGAACAGTGTTTGAGTGGTTTGTTATTCGGTTTCCAAAAAAAAATTTCCCTTTGCCTGCACCTCCCATTCCTCCCTCCTCCTCCTGCATCTCTGGCTTCTATTAATCAGAAAACAATCCAACACTATGCCTGTTTCCCCATGACAGCCTAACTCAAGGTAACAATTACCCTCTTTGGAGCAGTATCACTCTTCGGTTTGCTACCATATTCACTACTATCTGTAGTCTTATATCTGGGTGACCTCACTTATGGTAATACCTGGCCCTCTTACTGGATTAAGACTTACACTTGTAGCTAGAATACATGATTAATTATTCTGGGAATAATTCATAACTCCATTGGTATATCCTATTTCTGTTGTGCAGTCATAAAATTAAAAACAAACAAAACAAAAACCCTTAAGAAAAACTATTACTGAAGACCCCACTGATCCTGAGTTAAATTTTAAGCCACACTTACTTTTTTCTTAAATATCTCATTGTATTTTGTGATACCTAAAACATCTACCTTGGAGAGGCTCAGTGATTCTCCTCAGTGCTACTGCATAGGAACTCTGACATATTTTGGTATTGTGTTGGCAGTTGTAAATATGTACACACCATATGAATGTATGGTGCATACCATAAATGCTAATTGCACATTTCATTAATAGATAATAATTTTAGAGTATTTGTGACATTTCTTCTCTAGAAATGACTGAAACCGTGAATAATTTACTGGTTCCACTTTAGGATTCATCTAGAGCAAAACAAGTCCCAAAAGACTATATGCTATTCAGTAACTTTCAAGCAGAATTGAATGTTTCAAAGCAGAATTCAGGATTACATGGCATTTAACTCTTTGTGAATCATTTGATAAGAAACACATATATTCTTTAAATAATTAATTTTTGGATAACGGATAATCACTGTTACTTGTACATGTATTTTAAAATTTAAGTGAATTTTTATTTTGAGATAATTGTAAATTCATGTACAGTTGTATGAAATTATAGAGATTTCTTGCACCCTTTACTCAATTTGAACCATGATAATGTCTTGCAAAACTAGTGATTTTTCTTTTTAAGCAACTTTCCTGAAATAATTTGCGTACAATAAAATGTACCCATTTAAAAATGTGTAGTTTGATGAGTATTAGCAAATATATACTCTTGTGTGATCATCTCTATATTCAGAATTGGAATATTTTTGTCTCTCCAAATATTCTCTTGTACTCCTCTGCAGTCAATGCCTCCTCCCCAAACTTCAATCCCAGGAAACCACCAATCTGCCTTCTGTCACTATAGATTTGTTTTGCCTATTCTAAAATTTTATATTGTGGAGTTATACAACATGCATTCTTTTGGTACATAGGTTTCTAAAATTCCCCACCACCACCACCGCTAGTCTCCTCACTTTTTTTTTTTTAAATCATTTCCTAACTACCTGTGCTATTAGCTTTATTGCAATAATATATCTCTGGTTCACCTGCTCAAGAATTCCATTATAACTGTCAAAAAGTATGCTTCAAGTCTTAGATACAGAATACAGCCTAGGAATTGGAAGTTTAGGTGTGTATATTATTTGTCAACTAACATGGTTGCATAGTTACAGTATACCCATTACTCTTCCTCTTCTCTTTACCTGTTCTAAGAATTCAAGTGTTGATAGAACCTAGCTTTAAGGAATGTGGTTATCAGTTGAAACCTGCATCTTTATGATTTTTCATTTTCTTTTATAGTTATGTTCATCTTTCAGGGGCTCTTGTATAAGAGTGATGCAATTATCAGTGCCTCCGCCAAGCACTGGCACTTTGTTGGCTACTTAGCTATTCTTTCATCATTTTGTGACATCATTACCTGAAACGGTGGCCAAGTGTTCACAGAGCAATTTATTAGTAACCATGAATAGTTCTCTTATTCTTTGGCTCTGATTTGTGACCCTTTTATAGCATTAATCATGGCTTTTATGAATTAACTACAATCAAGCTATCAGTATGCATTTTTGTTAGTATTATAAATAGCAGAGCCAGCTTAAAACATTTTATATAATAGGCCTTCCTACCATTCAATAATTTGAATGGTGCCAACATCACACTCTACAGTGCTTATTATGTAAATGAATATTTCCTGTTATTTTAGAAAGTGTGTTCCTTTAGAGCACTAAAGTCCAAAAGTATGAGTCATCATGACTAACTTGAGTCATATTTTTATTACACATCAAGCTTTCCCAGTAATGTTTTTTGTTTGCTCACAGAAAGATCTTACTCTAAATGTATTTCATTTTATACTCTAATCTTGTAAATACTAATGAGTTAATTTTTTTATGTAACTAGCATTCAGACAGTTCATATTATAGAATCTATTTTAAATGTACATTTAGTGAGTCAAGGCCTAGAATTTCATTTCCTCTCTGGCACATGGTGATATTATTATTAATCCTTGCGCTGGTGAGTCCATGTTCATAGACAGGAGAACTCCACATTGTCAAGATGTCTGTTCTTCCTACACTTATCTATAGCTTCAATGTAATCCTGATCAAAATCTCAGAGTTATTTTGTGGATATCAACACGTTCTTTCTTTTTTTCTTTTATTAAGTTCAATTAGCCAACGTATAGTACATCATTAGTTTTTGATGTAGTGTTCAGTGATTCATTAGTTGCATATAGTACCCAGTGCTCATCATATCATGTGCCCTCCTTAGTACCCATCACCTGGTTACCCCTTGCCTCCACCCACTCCCTTCTGCAACCCTCAGTTTGTTTCCCAGAGTCCAGAGTCTCTCGTGGTTTGTCTCCCTCTCTGATTTCTTCCCATTCAGTTTTCCCTCCCTTCCCCTATGGTCCTCTGCACTATTCCTTATATTCCACATATGAGTGAAACCACATGACAGTTGTCTTTCTCTGCTTGACTTATTTCACTTAGCATAATCCCCTCCAGTTCCATTCATGTCGATGCAGATTGTAAGTATTCATCCTTTCTGATGGCTGAGTAATATTCCATTGTATATATGAACCACAGCTTCTATATCCATTCATCTGTTGAAGGGCATCTCGGCTCTTTCCACAGTTTAGCTATTGTGGACGTTGCTGCTATGAACATTGGGGTGCATGTGCCCCTTCTTTTCACTATATCTGTATCTTTGGGGTAAAAACCCGGTAGTGCAATTGTTGGGTTGTAGGATAGCTCTATTTTTAATGTCTTGAGGAACGTCTGTATTACTGTTTTCCAGAGTGGCTGTACCAGCTTGCATTCCCACCAACAGTGTAGGAGGGTTCCCCTTTCTCCACATCCTCGCCAACATTTGTTGTTCCCTGTCTTGTTAAGTTTTGCTATTCTGACTGGTGTAAGCTGATATCTCATTGTGGTTTTGGTTTGTATTTCCCTGATGGCTAAGGATGTGGGGCTTTTTTTTTTTTTATGTGTCTGTTGGCCATTTGTATGTCTTCTTTGGAGAAGTGTTCATGTCTTCTGCGCATTTCTTTACTGGATTATTTGGAGGTTTTTGGGGTATTGAGTTTGATAAGTTCTTTATAGATCTTGGATACCAGCCCTTCATCTGTTATGTCATTTGCAAATATCTTCTCACATTCTGTGGGTTACCTTTTAGTTTTGTTGACTGTTTCCTTTGCTGTGCAGAAGTTTTTATCTTGATGAAGTCCCAATAGTTCATTTTTGCTTTTGTTTCCCTTGCCTTTAGAGATGGGCTCTTTCTAAAGTTTATGTGAGAGGTACAAGACACAGAATAGCCAAGACAATAAATATTGAAAGACAAGCACAAAGTCAGACTCCTGACACTGCTTGACCTCAAGACTTATCATTAACGTTACAGTAATTAAAACAATATGGTCTTGGCAAAAATAAACAATAGATCAGTGAAATGAAATAGAAATAGATCCACATAAATATAGTAAACACTAATGTAAAAACTGTCAATTTGGATACTAATGATGTGTCAATTTAGGTTTATCAGTTTATAACAATATACTACTCTGGTGCCAGATGTTGAAAATTGGGGATTCTGTAAATAGGTTGGGGCAGGAGGTATATGGGAACTCTGTATTCATCTCTCAATTTTTCTGTCAACTTAAAAATGCTTTAAAAATTATAGTCTGGGTGATGGACATTGGGGAGGGTATGTGTTGTGGTGAGTGCTGTGTATTGTGTAAGACTGATGAATCACAGACCTGTACCCCTGAAACAAATAATACATTATATGTTAATAATAAAGAAAATAAAAATAAATTATACTCTATTGAAAAAGTAGCATTTAAGACAGACAGTGATGATTGCATTTAAAGAGATCAAAGGTTCTTGAATTATTCTTTTTATAGATTTATTTATTTATTTTAGAGAGAGAGAGAGAGAGAGAGCACAAGTGGGGTGAAGGGTAGAGGCAGAGGGAGAGAGAGAATCCTCAAGCAGACTCCCTGCTGAGCATGGTGACTGATGTGAGCCTCAAGGTGGGGCTCGATTCCAGAACCCTGAGATTATGACCAGAGCCAAAACCAAGAGGTGACTGCTTAACTGACTGAGCCACCCAGGCACCCCAAAAGTCTTTGAGTTATTCTTGAAGAGTGTGGAATATTTTCAAATTTTAACTTAAGCAACATTTTTATTTAAGAATAACACAGCAGGGCGCCTGGGTGGCTCAGTCATTAAGCGTCTGCCTTCGGCTCAGGTCATGATCCTGGAGTCCCTGGATCGAGTCCCGCATCGGGCTCCCTGCTCAGTGAGGAGCCTGCTTCTCCCTCTAACCCTTCCCCCTCTCATGTACTGTCTCTCTCTCTCATTCTCGCTCTCTCAAATAAATAAATAAATATTTAAAAAAAATAAAGAAAGAATAACACAGCAAAAGAGAAGAAATGTAGTTTATAGCTTCCCCAAAATATAAAGAATAAAAAGGAAACATCTTTCTTATTCCAAATAAGGCAAAAAAGGAGAGGGAAATAAAAAGTAAAATATAGTAAATATAAAGTGCAAATATATCAATAATCATAGCAAATACAAATGTGTTAAGCTTGTCAGAATTAAGTGCTGTCATACAAACAAAAATTGTAATATCCACTGTTGTGTGAGCATTAATGTGAGAGGGTACCTTAGGCACAAATTTTAAGAAGGCACCAAAAAACTTATTAATCAAAATAAATAATATTTTAATATAATACTTGAAAAAGGCAAAATGATAGTAAAATCTATGAGGAAAAATATATAAACATTTCAAATAAAAATAAGATGTTGTTTGTTTTGTAACTCTGTTACTTAGCAATGAGAACTGTTTCCAGTCAGCCATAGTTCCTTCCTAACAGTTCTGTAAGGCTATCCTGTGTCTGCCTCATATGGAGGTTGGCAGTGGTTTGGAAACAGATTGGTCAAGATGATGAGTTATATATAGCTATACTTTTTGATTATAGAGTGTTTATTAACTTTCTCCACTTGGGTCCTAATACAGGAGGATATTTTATAAATGTATATAGGGGTACATATTTTTATTTGGCCTCATGTTCCAATATGGTTCAGCATGGCACTGATGTTGAGATGGTAAGACATATACCTAAAACACAAGCACACATGAAGTTTAAAGTTTAAAAGCTGCTTAAGCTATATAATATTAGGTAAAATAGACTTTAAGCAAAGATTCTATTAGAGATAAGGTGCTTTATTACATAATGGTAAATGATATAATTCTAAACTTACATGCATTTTATAACATAGTTTCAAAACTATATAGCAAAATTTGACAGAACTGGAAGGGGAAATTGACAAATCCAACATCAATGTAAGAGACTTTAATATATCTCATTTGGTAATTAATCAAATAGGCAGTTAAAAAATTAAAATCCTTAATAATTGAGAATTGAACTAATTTGAAGCTTGGTATAATAGATTTCTGTATCCAATGATGAAAAAACGCACATTCATGTCAAGATCACATGGAAAATTTATGAACATTGATCATATACTAATTGATAACAATAGTCTCAACAAATTATATAGAATTTGTAATCACAACACATTGCACATATTAAGTAAATAGTTCTAAGTAAATGAATGCATACAGTCATTTTACTATTATTCAAATGAGTTCAGAAAAGTAGAAATAGATGGAAAAAACCCCAACTAAAATTATGAACCTTTTATTAATCCAACAAAATTTTATTGAGTAGTCATTTGCTAAGCAGTAGGTTTACATCTCTGGGCAAAATACAGTTCCTCTTCTTGAAGAGTTTACATTCTGTCAGGAGTTGGTGGTGGGGGTGGGGGAGGAAAAGAAGTAAAATAAGCAAGTTATAGTATGCTAGGGTTTTATCTAAGGCATAGTGCTTTATTTTGAACTGTGTCAGTAGAATGAATTGTGGTGGCCAGGATGCAAAATCAAACAAGGAGAGTACAATTAAGATCACTCTCCCATGTAAACAAAGCCAAAGATTTTAAAATGATGAAACATATCTAGCTTTTTATAAAAACAATAATATATAGTAGCCATATTGGGTTTCTCCCAGGAATGCAAGTGAAATTTAATATTAATAAAACTATTAATGTAATTCACCAAGAAAGGAAAAACATGATCATTTCAATAGAATTGGAAAAAAGCACACATCTAGACAAGTGTTTTTAGAACACTCTCCATTGAAGAAGATCTTCTTAACCTGATAAAGAACACCTGCAGTTTTCCAGTATTAACAGTGCACATAATGGGAAATCCACAGAAGTATTCCCTTCAAAATAAGGAATAAGACAAGGATGTCTATTATTTTGCATTTTACTGGAGGATCTAGCCAGCTCAATATGATAAGAAAAAGAAATAAACACTTAAAAATTAGAAAGAACTGAGCTGCCAATATCTGAAGATAATTTAGCCAGAAAATGAAAAAAATTCCACAAATTATTAAATATTAAGGAGAATTCGGTAAAGTGGCTAGATATAGGATAGAAACAAGAAAATAATCGTCTTTTATATGCCAAAATTACAAACAGGAAACAATTTAAAAATAATTTTCCACAGAAAATATAATTTGTCTTTACAGCTTCTGAATACAAGAAGCATAACTATAAAGGAAGAAACTAATAAATGTGGCTACATTATAATTAGAAGCTTCTTCGTCAAAAGCTACCATTTAAAAAAAAAAGCTACAGATTTGCGGATTATATTAGCAACACAACACATATAATAGACAAAGGGAATTTTTAAAACAGACTAATTGAAAAACAGACCAAGAAAATTGAACCAGGTAATTTGCAGAAGAGGCTAGAAATGACAACTCAAAGGATCAATATACATACATATGAAAACATCTGCAATTTTACTGGTTATCAGTAATCAAAACCATGAGATAATATTTTATTTTCATGAGGTTGGTAAAGATTCAAAAAATCTGAAAATTTCAGTTGCTGACAAGGATGTAGATTACTGACAACTCATCCACCACTGACGGGAAGGTGCCACCACTATGGGAAAACAATTTGCAAATATTTAAAAGGATACTTATAGCAGTGAGTCTGAATGAATATAGCTATTACATCAACATGACTAGACTCTCAAATAATTGAATACAAAAAGCTTGTAGAATAATATATAGAGTAAACCATTATGTAAAATTTAAAAACACACAAAACAATACTGTTACTAAGTAATACAAAAATATAAAGTGTAAATATGAAGAAAAGCATGTGAATGAATATTACTAAGTTCAGGTGTTACTGGTAGAGTGGAACGTATATTGTGGTGTTTTGTTTTTTAAGTCAGGTGGTGAATTAAAGAACACAGTTGTTTGCTTTTTTATTATTTATAAATTTTTCAGCCCTAAATATAATTTTCCTAAAATATTATAATATGATTTATTAATCTATCAGGAACATATCATCTATGTTAAGTATTCATGCTACTGCTAAAAACAGAGGGGAGGTGACTCTGCAGCATAGAATGACTGTTAACAAAATTCATGATTACTGTGTACCTTTATAGTTCTAATGTGAAGATTGATCATTTGCTAGCTTCATTCAACAAATATTTATGAAATGCTTTCTATGTGTAGAACATTATGCTATGATACAGCCATAACACCTTGATTACAGATGCAAGTATTTGAAAATACTGAAGGACTTTCATTTGTGAAAGTCAAAAAAGATTTCCTGGCAGACACTAATTACTATAATGAATGGAGATGACTTTAGTGCAAAACAAATTATTCAGACCAACAATTTATAATTAATAGATAATATAAACATCATTGACATTTTAAATCTTAAAAATTTAAATGTAGCTACACTAATGAAAGGATTTTTAAAATTTACTAATCTGGTACTCAACCCTAACATTAGATAAAATTTCCAATATAAAATGGCTTTCTGTCCACATAGTAACTCAGATGCATTTTTGTGTCTACTCATTAAGTGTAGAGAAACCCTAAAAACTAAAAGACATAATGGTGGGGTGCCTGGATGGCCCAGGCGATTAAGCATCCTGACTCTTGGTTTCAGCTCAGGTCATGATCTCCAGGTCATGAGATCGAGCCCGGCATTGGGCTCCCCCTCAGCGAGGAATCTGCTTCAGATTCTTTCTCCCTCTCCTTCCTGTTCTCCCCTTCCCTGCTTACACATGTGCTCTCTTTCTCTCTCTAAAATAAATAAATAAATAAAATCTTTAAGAAATAATGTATTTTACTTCTTAAAATATGAATCTGTATTTTGAAGAGGTACATGTAAAGAACATTTTAATATGACCCCATTTTCTCTTCATTGACTTCCTTTGTAAAATAGTGCAGGTTATCCTATACAAATATGTTCTCTATTCCAGGCCACATTTTCTGGCATATCAGTAGGGGTAAATTATTATGGTTTCCTTTCAATAGAATTGGCTTGGCTTGGCCACTATCTACAAACTGGAAGAAACCATAAAGTCCTCCTTCTGGACTTTTGGGAGAAAAGTGTCTCATATGCTCATATGTGTCTTTTCTATTTAGTGCCATGACAAGTTCCACAATTAAAGAGAAAGAAGCAATAAAGGAGGGCAGGCAGGCCAAGGGAGAAATCAAATATTAAACATTGACCAGTATTCAAAATTAATACAATGCCAGTGCCTCTCATACAAATCTCATTCAACAGCTATACATTGTTAGGTTGTCTGCATTCACAGTCAGAAGTTCCCTCCTTACAAGTTTATTGACTCTCAGTTATATGTATTTTTAAAGATATTATTTATTTTAGAGTGAGAGCAAGAGAGAGAGAGAGAGAGAGAGACAGAGCACAAGTGGGGAAAAGGGCAAGGAGGGAGGGAGAGGGAGAACTCTGCACTCAGAATGGAGCCCCACGTGGGGCTTGATCTCATGGCCCTGAGATCGTGACCTGAGCTGAAACCAAGAGTCAGACATCTAACCAACTGAGCCACCCAGGCCCCCCATCAGTTATATTTTTATACAGACTGTGTGTAGAACTGAAGCAGTTTTCCAAATGATTCTGTTTACAGTCTCTATTTTTTTTAAAGATTTTATTTATTTATTTGAGAGGTGGGTTGGAGACCACAGAGGGAAAGGGAGAGGGAAAAGCAGACTCCCTGCAGAGCAGAGAGCCTGACACGGGACTCGATCCCATGACCCTGAGATCATGACCTGAGCTGAAGGCAGACGCTTAACCAAATGAGCCACCCAGGCGCCCCCTATGGTGTGTATTTTTACAATGTTGATTTTGTTTCCCATGTTATCGAAATTTGTTTTATTGGATGATTTTCTAATCCTCCATTGAAATTTGCCTTCAGAGATACAGACAAGGCATTGCATAAATTAGAAAGTTTCTAAAACTAGCCAACATGTATTAATGGTTGAATTGTCAGGCTATGTGTAAGTGTTCATGATCATTGTATTACCACAAATGTCTGATCAGTCTTCTCCAATAGTATTAGTATTTAATTTATGTTATTAATTTCAGCACCTAGAGGGCAGCTAAGCACATATTTTCTGTGGGCACTTTAATTATATGAGAATTTGTAACCAGGGGAAAGATAATTACTGAGGAAAGAATTGAAGGATAAATAAATGAAGATTTCTGTCTTCTCAATGGCAAGGCATGGTAATTGTTTGGGGTTTGCTAACTGAGATTACATAATAATCTATAGGTAAAAATATGCTGGAAAATATTGCATTTATCTTTAAACTTTTAATGTTACTATTCAAATAAATACTAGAAACATTGAGATACAGTACTTTAACATGTCATAAATGTAAACAATCTATTAGATCATTCATTCATGCATTCATAAAACATATTGATCACCTATCATGTGCAAAGCACTGAGCCACTTTCTGTCTAGATTCTCTATGCAGTTGGTAGTTTCATCTGTGCTCTCGCACACCCCCACCCGCCCAGTCTGTCATTGATAAGAAATTCACAAGTTTGTCTAATCATACCTTTGTGATTGGAGCACTAGAGCTGCATAGGGAAACTTCTATTGGAAAAAGTAGTTATAAGAGTACATTGAAGTTTTTATGTTTATAAAGATGATATCTCTATCTAGTAGACAATAGAAATTATCTTGAAACTACATCATTTGAATTACAATTGAACTGCTACATCCAAAGGAAAGAGGAAGCTGTGAATAGAGCTGGAGGACAATTATTATTATTAGAGATTTAGGCTCTTAAAATTTCCAACATACTGATCTGATGAGAAAGGAGTAATTTACAGACTTTCAGATCTCTAATTCATTTATGCCATTTGGGAATAGTTGAACAAATTGCCTCTTTTAGCTCAGTAAGTAGTACCATACTGACTTCTAAAAAGTGAGCATTTTATAATTTTTCACTTTGGAACAGATTGCATTCCTCCCCTTCCCACACAGGCAGGGGCTGCCTACATACCTCTGATTTTTCCAGCTGTGGGTAGGTAGGGGGGGAGCGTCTCCAACCTTGGGTTTCCAGGACTCTGTCATTCCAGTTTAGGCTCTGAGCAGAAGGAGGTTATTATGGACAGTTAGCCATAGTGGATGCACTCAACACCTCTCTCCCTGGAGATCATTTTCTATCCCTGGAGCCAGCATAACATGGTGATTAGGAGTGAGAGTTCTAAAGGAGAACAAAGAGAATATTATACATACAAATACACACATAGATATGTATATATTTATATATATATATATACAATATATGTTTTTCATGTATATGTAAATTGAGTGCCTACTATGTCTGAGGGCTTCTAGGCACTAGGAATATTTTAATGAATAAAATGCAACAAGCACTGCTGTCCTTATAAATTTTTACATTCTATTTTATACTAATTGTCATTCTAGTAGGTGACTTAAGAAAATTATTGTTTTTTTTTCCTATTCCTCAGTTTTCCCATCTATAAAATGGATGTAATAGCAACTCATACTTCATAGGTTATTGGAGAGATTTAGTCAGCTGGTAAATATGAATAACTTGGGACTGACACCATAACATATTGGCTATTCTTACTGCATGAAAAGCGTTGCCTAGATAAAGACGTTTGTGGGAATTTTACTACCGAGGGTAGAAAAGGAAATCATTTTCTTTCACTTTATTTTTTTGCTAGAATCAGGAATGAAGGAAATGAATTCACTAATAGAAATGAGCTCTTGTTGCATCACCCATTCATTGGTTTATTCACTCATTTATACATTCATTTGTTCATTCCCTTACTCAATAAACATTTATTGAGCAATTACAACGTTTCAAGCATTATGCTGTGGTTGATTACATCAATAAAATCTAGTTTCTGATTGAAGAAGCTTAGAGTCAAATAAGGACAACAGATAAGTAAGTAACAATTATCATGGACTATTAAAATAGTCCATGATAATTGTAGTGATTTAGAAAGTATAGACAATATGCTATTTTCTCTATAAATGTTTAATAAAATAAGGCAGCACCTGTAGTTGTCCTTTGTGCCCCTAAAATTTTAGTCTGTATGTTATGTACTAGACTTAAGGAAAAATAAATATTTCATTGTTTACCATTACTGGGGAATTAACTACTTCTTACAGATTTTCCAGATATGACTTTATTTTTAATTTAAAAGTTTTTAAAGTTTTTTATTTATTTAAGTAATCTCTACGCCCAACGTGAGGCTTGAACTAATAACCTAGAAATCAAGAATTGCATGCTCTTCTGAGTGAGCCAGCCAGGCACCCCTCCAGATGTGATTTTTAAAATGAATGTTTAAGAAGCCATTCCATACATTTTCTGAAATAATTCAAAAGCAGATAGTTCACTTCTCTGTTTTTTTAATCTATGAATGTTGAAGACAAGCTGTTTTCTTGATGATTCATGGTCATTTTTCTGAACTTGAGTTTTCAAAGGGCATTGAGTCTGTTAAGTATGTTGAGCAGTTCTGTAATTTTCAGGAAGATTCTCCACCCCCGCAACCCGTGCACCCCTCCCACCAGCCCTCCCAGGGATTTGATGTATCTTTGGCTAAGAAGACATTTTCTTCTTTCTTCCTTCAAAGATACATAATGGTCATTAAAGACTGTTGGATAAGTGACTGAATAAATATAAAGTTCATATTTTCTCTGTAAAGTTGAAGGTATTCCTAAATAATGGATCAAAAGTAAGAGTGATGGGTGTGAGTTGGTACAAATGCTTTAGGACCTGTGGATTATTTTTTGGAATATTGTCATTGCTAGTGTATAATGGTAACAAAAGAATTCTATTCCAGTTTAATGATCCAAAAGACAGAAATACCATTGTGTATTATTACAATATAATGCAATAAAATAGATTTTTATTTGTGTCTTCTAGATTCACTGATTGTTCTATGACTATGCTACCTGAATATGTCTAAGTTTTTGGCTGCAACTTCATGGGGTTGATTAGTAGCCCTTAAGAAGCTATCAAAATGAAAACAATTGAATGAATCAGTAATAAAGGTCCTCAACCCTGATATACCAATTGTTTAAATCTTATAATCTGAGCATCCAGGGACTTATCAGGGGAATCCAGTTGTTAGAGAAGAAACCATAATTGAAAGTGACAAATGATCCACTGGAGATTGGGAAAACATTAAATAGAACACCATCTGGTTCAGAAACTGCATTAAATATACACAAATGTTCCTAGGTTTTAAATAAAACTTTAAAAGTCATTGATAGAAAAGATAGAAAAAAATTGGGAAATTTCAAAAATTTACTCATAATGCTCATAATTTACTCAAACATTACTCTATTTTGTCATGGTTCTCTGGGTTATCTGGAAGGAATTGTAAAGAGACACAATTATGAAACTAAAAATTTAAGTTTCATGAAATTTTATAATCAAAGAATAGACTACAAAGTATTGCTTGTCTTTTATCTGTCTTTGTAAACCACACAAAATGATAGTAACACAGCATCGTCCTTAAGATCAAAGGCTGATGTGTCAGTGTGTCATTTAGTTCTGTATCTTTTAAACCACATTTTACAACAAATTTCAACTGTCATCTCTCAAAATCCTTATTAATCTCATTGTTTGGAAACATTTATATCTGTAAAAAATTCATACTGTTTGCTGGTAATTCATAAACTCAGCCTACATTGTACTTGAAAAGATAATCATTTTCTCTGTAGTATCTTGCTGATCTGTGTATAATTTAAAACTGGAACGTTTTAATTTTCTTAGCTTTTCTTTGTGAAGTGTTACATGCAAATTATGTATAATTTTCTTGTAACTATCCATGCAGTTGTATTTTATTTGCCCTCCATTTTTAATACATTAGTAATAAATGCATGCTGTGGAAAAAATAAACTTATAAAGAGTAAAGTCATCTATAACTTCACCACCCATAGATAACTTTGGCAAATGCTCTAAGTTTATATCCTTACAGATCTTTTATTATTGTTATTATAAGTCTGTATCATCTGTCTCTATCTTCTTAAAATTGTAGCCTCTATATCCATATCCACGGATGAATCTACCTCTCTAGAAAATAGGATTATACTTTACATGTTATCTTTAACTTGGTTTTTAAATTCAAACTATATTTTAAATACTTTTCTACATTTATATTTATAATTTTTTTAAGTTTCAGATTTTTATTTATATTAAATACTATATTGTAGAAAACTCCAAGTTTTGGTCTGATATGGACCAAAAAAAAAAAGAATAATAGACTTTTGCTTATATTTCACACCAATTTGGACAAGGTGATGTCTGTACATTTAACACTATTTTCTCAAAATATATGTTATCTAGAGACAAAAACCCTACAAAACCTTAATATATCTTGAGGAGACCTCCAAAGGATATATTTCTATATCTTATCTCCCTCTTGCTATGAATTTCCATGTCTTGTAAGTACCAATGGCAATTCAAAACTTAAAAGTGAAGCACTGTAAAATAATTACTCATTATATTTCTTTGAAGATATATGGCATTTTCAAACCATTCCCTTTGGGGCATTGTATCCTTTTCTTCACAATTGAAAAAAAATCTTTCTCTAATAGTTGTAGAAATGTACTTTTCTGCATTCCCACTGGAATTATTGGGTTCAATGGAGTATCCTGGCAGGTGTGAATAAATTGCTGTCCTCGGACTAGTGTCTGCTCTGGCTTTTTCTACAAACTCTTGCCACCCGAGTACGATAATATATTTTTTTTAAAAAGTTCAATTTGAGAGTTGTGAATGATAGCTATGCTGTTTTCTTTAAGTAGAGATAAAACGGTACCAATATTTCTGCAGGGTTTTTATTGTCCACAGAAGGGAGGCTAGCCATTTTCAATCACAGCTAGTTGGTAGTACTCAAGGCACTCCATTAGGTCAGTGGCAAATTCCTCTTCGATTTTAAATGTTAAAAAAAGCCAGGATTGTATCTTTGAAGCATTGCTATAGTAATTAGCGTAGTCTCATTTTACAAGCCTTTTTGATAATGGCTCTTAGGTTAACAGTAAAGATAAAATTTTAATGAGATTTATTTTTTCGATCACAATAAAAAAAGAAATGTTGTCTTCATAAAAATATCAAAGGCATTCTTTTGCTGGATTTACTCCACTAACTCATGTAGGCAACATCTCAAACTCAAACAGCCGGCAGTTGCTTTGTAAGATAAACTGCATCTGTAATCAGTATGACAGGACCACAGATTCTATATCATCCCTTCCACCACCTTTTATTCAAGAAAGCATAAGTTGACTAATAAAAACACCATCACTGGGTGAACAAAGTTGTCAGTACAAAGACTTTCAAATGAAGTAAAAAAAAAAAAATAGGCTTCTGGCATCGTCTTGTAGCAAAATTTTGCATTTGGCCAAAGTTTTGCATTGGAATAGAGTTTTTTAAAAAAAAATTGGAGATGAGATTAATTGCATGGCTAATTGACCTGGGGAAGAGAACTTAATGAGCTCATTTCTCTCCTCCGAAGCCAGGAACTCAGAAAGTGAGTTTTCATTTATTCTTCCATTTATCCAGTTAGAACACATCTCCCCCACAGTTAAGCCCACTGGAAGAAGTGATGGTTATATGCTAATGATATCTGTTGGCTCCTAGGAAGTAAGTGTAGATAAGGCCTTCTCTGTACTACAGCTACAGATGATAAAATTAAGTAGAAATGAATCTTGGTCATGAATTTCTCATTGTTCCATTCTGTAGGTTACATCCTCTAAATCAGACCATGCATGATCACAGAATCCCCTGTTAAATGTTATAGTTAATATATTGAGCCAGGACAGTCTTATATACTGCTGGTGTCACTCAAACTTCAGATCAACACCAATGTTGGATTTTTACCCCTCTCTTCCTCTTTTTTCCTCCTCCTCCATCTTGTAACTTCCAGATTTTGAGTATGTAATATGTGCCAGGTTTTGTGTTGGACATTATTTAAATCTTACCACTTATCTTCAGATTATTTTGAGTCAAAAATAATTAAGATATTGAGTTGAGTTGTCTTCCTTTTAGAGATGAGGAAACTGAGATTCATGGAGGTAAAGTAGATTCAAGGACTGCCTGTCCAGTGATATTTTTCATGTTACTTCATCTCTTTAACCCTCAGTTGCCAATCTAATAAAGTAGTAGGCCATGTTGACTGAAAGCTTACTCTATGAACTTCTGCTAAGCACTTGGTCTTTACAGCAACGCTGTGGGGCAGGTGTTATTACCACCATGTTATAAATGAGAAAAATAAGGCTTAAAAAGGTAGAATTAATTATGTGAGAGCACAGGGCTAGCGAATCAACAAACAGAAATCAGTTGTGAGATATTTATATGACCCAAAGCCTAAAGGAGTCAACAAAATAACCCATGTTAAATGCTTCATAGAGGGCACAGCACACAGAGAATCTGCATTTCATGTTACCTTTTATAGTTAGTGGCAGCACCAGTAATTGAATTAAAATGTCTGACTTCAAGTATATGCGTAATATCGAACATTGGATTCTATATAATTTGACTGGCAATTGGTTGTTGCTGGTGAAAGAAAACTTGAAGAGGTTAATTCCTCCACTTCTAATTGTTTTGGGGGCAAAGAGCCATAACTGACAGTATTCTGATTCTGACTGCTACCTATCTTTCTTTTGCAAAATGACTTTTATATTTGTACGTTGGTTATTGCAAATCACCTAATAACCACCAATTCTGAAGTCTTTACATAACCTTTCCCTATTTATTAATTGTTCCCATTGTTCCCCTCTCTACAGTTTCTTGAGAATGACTACTTTGGATATTAATGTTATTGTCACATGTGGATTTTCAGTTAACAGCTTAGCAATTGTCTCTTAAGCTTCTGTGTAGATGACACAGGGAGTACAAAAGTCAATAGCTTTCAATTACTGGAAGATACATGTAAGTAAACCAATAATTTTGGTTCAAAGCGATAGGAGCCTGGTCAGGGTATCGAGAGCTATGGAAAAAGAGAAAAGGTGCAGCTATCCAAGCCCAAAGGGCGAGAAATGGTTTTGGGGAGAAAGAATCTTCATCACTCCAAAAAGAATATGATACCAGTTTTTAAAAATTGACCAAAATGGAAGAGTGCACTTGTTGCCAATTATTGGAATGCAGCATTACATGATGGGAAAATTGTGATATTTCCATTCTCATTTTCCCCTCTTTGTCTTTTGTTTTCCTTTTCCTCAGCTAAGTAGAAAAACTGTGTGCTTTTCTGCTAAAAATTTCAGAATACCATAAAAGCGTGACACATTGACAATTAAATTCTTAAATATTTTTTTCTTTCTGACTTTAAAAATATTAAGGGAAAAAATTGTTCAACTATGAACTAGTAGAGGAAAATAACTGGCAAAAGTTCTTTTGACTGCAGTTTGTCCCAATGATGATTATGAAATGTGTCAAACTATTCTGAAATATTAAGCATTTATTGCAGAAAATAGTAAAAGGAAATAAGCTTTGTTGTCCAAAATATCAAAATAGTTTTTAACGGTCTTAAAACAAATTGCCTGAGATCATTATTATGAATAGATAGGGAAACTTTTTGAGATGTTACATGGTTTGACTCTCCTAATTCATAATTTAAATATATAACTCAAAAAAAATGGACACTTTCAGAATTCATTAAGTATTTTACAAAAAAAAATGGAAGAGCAAGAAAAATAATTCAGAAATTCTGTTATGTATGTATATATTATTTTTTAAGGATTTTATTTATTTATTTTAGAGACAGAGAGTGTGAGTGGGAGGGGGGGCAGAGGGAGGAAAGAATCTCAAGCAGACTACACTGAGCATGGAGCCACAATGCAGGGCTCGATCTCACAAACCTGAAATCATGACTTGAGCCAAAATCAAGTGTTGAATGTTTAACTGACTAAGCCACCAGGTGCCCCTATTATTTTAAATCTTATTTTGAATCAGTCATACTTTATATGCAATATAACTTGACAAATTATAGTAGGTTTTAGGGTGTGTACAAAATATGAATTTTTTTTCTGATCATTCGGATATTAAAATTAACTTGATAAGTTGAAGTACATACTGATTCTCCATTAAAATGTTACCATTAATAACGTTGAGTTTATTCTAAGCATGCAAGCATAGATTCTGATTAACTTACTAACCTATATAACAATTTATATTTTCAGGAGGTTAAATATTTAAATCAGGACCTTTAATAAAATGGACACTATATTTATTATTTTTTATATAAAAGCATCTTGTTATTTTGGAATAGATACTTCTTTAAAATGATAATTTACCTGAGATAGTCAACATCATTAGGTTGTAACTTTAAAAACATATCCACTAAATTCAGAAATAATACAAATATGCTACCATCACGACTATGTGATATATATTACCTGTTTTGCTGAAAATTTTGGCCAACAAAGTAGAAGTGAAGTAGAAGAAAAAAGTAAAGTATAAGTATATATTGAAAATTATGAACTAAATCCTCACTATTTGACTGGCAAGAGAAAAATGTACTTAATATATAATAAGATAGTTAAAATCAATAAGAAAAAATATGCAAAATACAAATGAAGTTTCCTCAAAAAAGATTATATTTGACCAAGAACCAGTTGAAAAACATTTAGTTTTACTAGTAACCAAAGACTTACATACTAAAACAGTGATTAATATTTTTCTTAAAATCACGAAGAGATAAAGTTTTAAGTTGAACAGAACACAAAATGGACATTCTCAGATATTTCTAGTGGTGGGACTCTGAATTTAATTTTTTTAGAAGGAATTTGGCCATATTTAACAAAATCTTTAAAAATACTCTTTGTACAATTCTAATTTACATGAATTTCAGTTACCATAGTTAGATAATACCAATCCTCCAACAACATGGTTCAAGTATTAGTTATTATGATATATTAACTGTGAGTAATTGCATAAAGTACAGATTTAGCTGCTGGCTCTTCAGTCTACAAATTACTCTGAAACAATGCTTTTCATGATCAGTGACCATTCGTGACTCTTCTTTCAAAGTCTTTTAGGGATTGGTCAGGGCACATCCATTCAAAGAAGCCTGTAGTTGGGCTTCTTCCTAGTCTGTCAGTAATAAACCCATGTGACATTTCAGAAACACAAATTCAAAAAAGGGGAATTGAGCATTCCTTTTTTCACAGAAGAAACAGCTGACCAGTCCTGCCATTTGAAAGACTTTATGTATGCAGCTAGAGCAATTCAACAAAGGCTAACTTAAAAATGAGGACAGTGGTTATGAGGAATAGGGTGAAGATGACATTGAAAGCACAAAGATTGAAATGATGGAAACCCATCCATACTTACAAAGCAATATGACCATTTACCAAGGCATAGACAGGATGCTTGCTCAGAATGGAAGTCATAGAATAAGAAAGCAAGAGTGATTCAAGCTACTCAACTTTTCACAAAGAAATAAAAATAATTTAATTCTCAAAGTTTCAAATGTTAACTTACAGCCTACTAAATGTTAGTCTATTATAATTTTTATTTCCTTTCATATTTATAACTGACAGTAAGAACATTTTTAAAGTTTTACCTTCACCTATTCCTTCTTTGATGTTCTTCGTTTTTTTACGCTGATCCAAGTTTCTGACCTATAGTATTTTCCTTCTCTCTAGAGAACTTTTAACATTTCTTGCAAGGCAGTTCTACTGGCAACAAATTTCAATTTTTGTTTGAGAAAGTATTTAGTTCTCCTTCACTTTTGAAGGAAAATTTTGCAGTGTACAGAATTCTAGGTTGGTGGCTTTTTTTCTCTCAACACTTAAGTATTTTGCTCTGCTCTCCTCTTAATTGTATGGTTTCTGAGAAGTTAGATATAATTCTTACCATTGTTCTTCCACAGGTTAGGTGTTTTTAAAACTCTGGCTTCTTTCAGGATTTTTCCTTCACCTTTGATTTTCTGTAGTTTGAAAATTATGGGCCCAGGGATAGATTTTTTTTTTTTTTCAGTATTTATCCTGCTTGGTGTTCTCTAAGCTTCCTGGATCTGAGATTTGGTGTTTGACATTAAATTGGAGAAATTCTCCGTCATTATTGTTTCAAATATTTATTCTATTCCTTTTTCTCCTCTCCTGCTGGTATTCCCATTACGTGTATGTTATAACTTTTCTAGTTGCCCCACTGTCCTTGCATTGTCTGCTTTGTTTTTTCAGTTTTTGTTCTCTTTGCTTTTCAGTTTTTGAGGATTCTATTGCTGTATCGTGTACCTCAGAAATTCTTTCCTCAGCTGAGTCCAATCTAGAGGCTCATCGAAGGCATTCTTCGTTTCTGTGTAATCTCTCTCTAGCATTTCTTTCTCTTTTCTTTTCTTTTTTTTTCTTTTTGGATTTCCATCTCTCTGCTTACATTGCCCAACCATTGTTCCTGCATGCTGTCTACTTTATCCATTAGAGCCCTTGGCATTTTAATCATAGATGTTTTAAATTCCTGGTCTGATAATTCCAACGTTCCTTACACATCTGATTCTGATGCTTGCTCTTTCTTTTCAAATTGTGCAGTGGTTTTTTGTTTTTGTTTTGTTTTGCCTTTAGTGTTCCTTGTAATATTTTCTTTATAGACAGATGTTGTGCCTGGTAAAAGGAACTGCTGTATACAAGCCTTTAGCAATGTGGTGAAGTGTGGGGTAAGCACTCTATAGTCCTATGATTAGATCTCAGTCTTTTTGTGGGACAAGATGACTGGAGTGGGCTGGAGTTGGGTATTTCCCTTCCCTAAGTCAGGCTCTGATAATACCCCATCAGGTTAGGCTCTGGTTCACTAATTTCTCCTGAAAGCAGATATTAAGAAGTGCAGTGAGCACTGATTTATTTCAAAATGGTTCCCTTTTCCTCTTTCTGCCAAAAGTATGAGGAAATGTTCCCCCAAGATTTACTGTGAGAACCTGGTCAAACTCCTGGAAGTAAATCTCACAAAATATTTGGGAGCCCCCATTATAACTAGGTCCCCTTGGAGTCTTCAATTCTCAGACTTGTTCCTACTGAACTTCCCGCAATTTGTTAAGTACAGTGAGATTTTTTCCCCCCTCCTTTGGAAATGGTTCCCAAAGAAGCTTCTGCTAGTGAGTCTCTGCTTTTGTCACTGAGACTCCGTGTTATCTGTCAGTCTGTCCTTCCAGTCTTGGGGACAGTTTGTCCTGTTTTTTCCCCTTAGCGATCAAGAAGAGTTGTTGATTTTTCTTTTTACTTGTTAGGATAGAGTGGTGACTCCAATCTCTTTACTTGTGGAACCCCAAACTAGAAGCCACATTTTAATGTTTTGACAAAAATATTGAAGATTATTGAACAATAATAACTTTCCTCATTGGTTATTAAGATCGTTTTGCATAGTTTCAGCTTGTATGGACACTTACCATTTCACACTACCATGCCTATAATATGCTAATTTCTGATTTATAAAACATTTTTTCAAAAACATTATTGCTGGCTTTTAACTCTTTGATATTAGTTTTACATCTAATGCAAGTGTCTGTTACATAAAGAATGCTTTATATTTCTTTATTGTTCCGTTACTTTATTGTTTCAGTGTGATCACTGCTTGCCTCTTTATAACGATAAGCCTTTCCGCCAAGGTGATCAAGTTCAGGCTTTCAATTGTAAACCTTGTCAATGCAACAACCATTCCAGAAGCTGCCACTACAACATCTCAGTGGACCCATTTCCATTTGAGCACCACAAAGGAGGTGGAGGGGTCTGTGATGATTGTGAGCATAACACAACAGGTAACTAGCAAATCATAGATAACAAATAACAAAGTCTGATTTGGCCTTTGAGGCCCATGTGCCTTATACAATGCATGTCATTTTAAATTATGTTATTGCTATCTTACTTAAGAAAGTGTTTTGATACTGTACCATATGATTTCATTCATGTGGAATTTAAGAAACAAAACAAACAAGCAAAGGGAAAAAGAGAGAGAGAAACCAAGAAGCAGACTCTTAACTATAGAAAACAACCTGATGGTTACCAGAGGGGAGGTTGGTGGGGGGATGGCTTAAATAGGTGATGGGGATTAAGAAGCGCATTTGTGATGAGCACCCAGTTTTGTATGGAAGTGTTGAATCACTGTACTGTACACTTGAAAAACTAATATTATACTGTATGTTAACTAACTGGAATTTAAATAAAAACTTAAAAAATGATACTGTTTGGTTAGAAAAGTAAAGCTTGTTCATTAAATCTTCATGAATCCAAAAAATTAGGTAGTTTTCAGAAATAGCACTCTAATCTTCGACTATATCTTTTCAGGAAAGTTCTATTTTTTTTTTTTTTAAGTACAGGCCATTTGATTAAACCATGAGTATATTTTGGAAGACTCAGGAATTGTTAGTTTGAGTATGTATACCCTTAAGTTTCTTTGTGTGACCTTGATCTTCCATTATGTCTGGATTTTCATGTAGTGATGTTTATGTTCGTTCAGATTTGGCACGGATCCCGGTAATCTGGGAACACTTTTTAAAAATGCTAATTAAATGCACAAGATGATTATCAAAGTCTTGTTCTAAAAGCATACAGCATTTTGACTCATCATTGAAAATTACTATTCTCTGAAGGGCTGGTATATTAAAAGCAGAAATAGGCAGTATCTCAATTTGTAAAATATAATGGCCCAAGTCTGATGGATTTGAAAGTGTACCACTCTGAAGCATGAATGGATTTATTACATAATTATTGATGACCTAAAATATCACCAGAACTTGGCTAGGTGCTGGGAATATAAAGACGAACAAGATAATGAATTTTCCTGTCTTTGTGTGGATTATTACATAGTAGGAAAGGCACACTTAAAGGAACAATTACAAAGTTGTCTGATGAGTGCTAAGATAGGGCAAGTGCAGTAGGAGTTAATCAGGTGAAAGAGCAAAAGGGAAGGGAATTGGGGGGGTGGTGACAAAGGTCTCTAGTAAGAGTAACAGATGTACAATGGCCCAGAGGAGAGAGGAACATGGCACCCTGAAAGAACTGATGGAAGGACAAATGGAAGATTGTAAGAGAAGGTGCTAAGAAGGAAGGCAGGGGCCAGATCTAGAAGGCTCTATGAACCATGATGAAGAGTTTGGTTTCTATCCTCAGGTGAATAGGTGCCACTTGAGGGTATTTTACAGGAAAGAGACATAACAAGTTTTGTGTTTTTGAAAGACATAGATGTTATAAAGTGGAGAATGGATTGAAGAGGGCCAAAAGTGGTTTGGAATACTGTGGTAGTCCAGGTAAGAAATAATGCTCGAGTACATTTAAGGTGGTATGGATAGAGAGAAGTGGATCCAAGAGATATGTGGAATGGAAAGTGACAGCATTTTCTGAGCAAAGTGTAGGGTGTAGGAACGCAAGAGTCAAGACTCAATCCTAACATTCCACTTTGAACAACAGGGTCAATGTTGGTGCCAGCCATTGAGATAGGAAACACAAAATGATCAAAGCTTAGGGGGAAAATGGCAAATTCTGTTTTGGAAATGTTCACAGTATTTCCAGGAGACATAGGAGAAACTTTTGTGGACAAATAGAAACTCCTGAAACTCTTCTCTTAAGATAAACCTTATTGTGATGTCTCAGAATAGATCAGTATCATCTATATACTTTAGTGGCATCATCTTTCCTATTAGATTGTAAGAAAGCTCTGTGAAAGGGGTACAATATGTATTTGGCTTGCTACTGTAGTTCTCAGCACTTAGCACAGGGTTTAAAATATGGTAATCACTCAATAAATATTCATTGAATGATAAATAAGGAATTTCTAGATTAGAGATAGAAATTCAGGAGACCTCAGCATATGCAAATAGAAATATTCTAGAAATATTATAAATTCATTTAATTTTTAATTAGTCCATGGCCAATATCCATCAGAATGTGTTTTTCACTTGATTAAGTTATTTCTATAGTCTTCTGATATTGAGCCAATTTTAGTAATATTCGAAGAGAGTAGAGTACATAATGTTTAAAGCGGAATTGATAGTCTTGAGTTTTATTTCAGCTTCTTTCAGTGGTCTTATATGCTACTCACATTTACTTTAGAAACCCCCCCCCCATAGTACAGATACTTTTTAATATATAAAATGGCAAGAGAAAATTTCTAAATAATAAATTGTAAACTACAAGAATTACCTCATATTTCTAATATATCTAAACATAATCAATTTCTACTTTGCTATATGAAATAAAAAATAATGGCCATAAACAGAGAAACATTTGCTTTTAATAATGTTAACTATAGACTAATATATTTAGAACGGTGTCCTTTTTTTAAAACAAGATTTAGTTCTTGAAAAATATTTCTTTTTTTATTTTTTTTTTATTAGAGAGAGAGTACAAGCAGGGGGAGCATCAGGTAGAGGGAGAAGCAGGCTCCCCACTCAACAGACAGCCTGAGGTGGGGTTTGATCCAAGGACCCTGGAATCATGACCTGGGCCGAAGGCAGCCGCTTAACAGACTGAGCCGCCCAAGCGCTCCTTGAAAAATATTTCTAATACTGCATGCCAACTTGCTTCCAACTGTATAACCATCATCTACCTCACACATAAACATTTCTCATATTTGATTTATTTATTATTTATTTTTTAAAAGATTTTATTTATTTATTTGACAGAGAGAGACACAGCGAGAGAGGGAACACAGGCAGGGGGAGTGGGAGAGGGAGAAGCAGGCTTCCCACAGAGCGGGGAGCCCGATGCGGGGGGGGGGGGGGGGGGGCTATCCCAGGACTCTGGGATCATGACCTGAGCCGAAGGCAGACGCTTAACAACTGAGCCACGCAGGCACCCCTCTCATATTTGATTTAGATTAAGTGCCTAGTCCTAGAAATAAAGAAAAGTTTTAAGTTTAGAAACAAACTCTTTCAAAATGTATGGGCCCCAACAAAGCAGAGCTTTTTAGAAGTGTGGTATTATATAACAGATGGGAGTTTAATGAAGTAAAGCACAGTTTGTAACAGGTTCATTGTTTCATATGCTCTGGATCACTAAATTGGCAGGTAGAGATGAAAGGTGCATTAAAATGGACGTCCCGAAAATTATAGAATTCCCTCAAAGGAATACAGTCTTTAATTTTGAATTATGCAGCTGATTTTAATGAATTGGAAGTCATAACGCATAACCTTTCTCTGACGCAGGAAGGAACTGTGAGCTATGTAAGGATTACTTTTTCCGACCAGTTGGTGCAGATCCTTCCGCCATGGATGTTTGCAAACCCTGTGATTGTGATAAAGTCGGCACCAGGAACAGTGGTTTCCTTTGTGATAAGGTGAGTTTTCAGTATTGAAGGTAAAGAACTGCTCGCTTTCAGAAACTAATTTGGGAGATGTTCTACCAGTGAAATTGAGGTCTGTATTTATCAGGAAGTCCTAAGTGTGTGTGCATTTGCTTTTCTAAGGGAAGGTTTAGAAGTGCTCCCGTGCAACTTTTAATATGAAATATAAGGCTATGTATGTAGGTGGTCCTTCGCATATAAGAAAGACTTATTTTATTTTTAATTTTAAAATTGTGGAAAATATTGAGAGGGAGGTGATTCCAAGTAAACTAGGAAGTGAATTGAGTATATATATTGGCATTATTGGTGAATTAATATTAGTAAAAGTTTTAAATAAGAATGGTTTCCCTCCTAGGTTCCATAGAAGATGGTATAACAAAGGTCACTTACACATAGATCCAAATGGAAATTATGATAGTCCTACTTCTAAATTTCTTACTCCAACCTTATCTCTTAACAATACAATACAATGGATTTTTATAATTTTATACTTGCTTTTTTTACTGATAATTACAAATACTGATGTTTGTTTGACCTGCCTGAACACAGATTCGAACTGACCTGGGCCTGTATAGCATACCCTATCTCAAGTCAGAAAAAGCAGCTCTGTATTTAAATGTGGTATCTTCAGCGGGAGCTTTTTACCTGTTCTGATAATACTAATATATAACAATATATAAAGGGCAAATTTACTTTAAAGAGTCAATTCAGTGATTGTATTAATTTTTAATAATTACATATTGCCTTGTAAATAATTGAAAATGCACTGGCTGGGAATGTAAGCCTACTATCTAGTCAAAGAAAAAAAAATTTAAGTTACAGCATGAAGATACTAAGTTCAAGGCAAAATATATTGGTCTTATAACTTTCAGGATACATTAAAAACTGCTTCAACAAATAAAAGCCAAATACAAAGTAGGCCAAAATAAAGACTTGGAGAACTTCAGAGTGACTGTAGTGTGTTAATAAAAGAACATTATGTCTTATTGGAAAGCTGAAAAGTAGAAAAATCATTAACAAAGACAATACTATTTTTATTTTTTGATATTGAGGAACTAATGTCTTAGAAAGTCATATTACAGTTTTACATATTTTGATCCGTAAAGACTGTATCTTTACACATCTCCTCTTTACAAATCTGCCAAGAATTTTCAGCATGGATGTCTTTTGCTTGATATTCAAATCTCAGCTCAAAGATCGATATATCTTTTAAGATATCTTCACTGACCACACAATTAGAGAACTTTTTCAAATCACTTTCTTTTACATTACCCCATATTATTTCCATTAAAGCCTTTATGAAATTAATTTACTTGTCTTTTTCTGTCCAACATAAACAGAACAGTTTCAGTAATATATAAGTGCCCAATAAATATTTGTTTAATAAATGTTGATTGACTGAAAAGAGATTCTGAGTACTGAAGCTCATAGTCAGATGGTCATTTAGAATAGTTATCACAATATGAGCATTATATAAAATTTTTACTTAAATAATTTTTCTCCCTGAAAACCCAAGGTCAAGTAACTTTGGTGTGTAGTCCTGAGAAAACTGTGAACTAAAGTTCTACTTCCCAAAGTCTCATTTACACGTCTGCTTCTAGAAAAAATTCACTTCAAGTATACTAATATACATAAGGCAGACACAAAAAGAATTGTAAAACTTATACCATGCAAAAATTAATCAAAATAAAGCAAGACTGACTATATTAATATCAGGTAATGTGGAGTACAGACAAATAAAATTTCCAGAAACACAAAGAGATATTATGTAATGATAAAAGGATCACTTAAGCACAAAGACAAAGAAATTCTAAACATCTATGTACTAAACAGTAGAGTGGCAATATATGTGAAGAAAAACAGAACTGAGAGGGTAGATATTAAAGAAAAAAGAAACTTCAGTCTCTCAAAAATTGATAGGAAAAAGAAAATTATCAAGAATATGGACCTCAACAATATCTCCAACCAACAAGATCTCATATGTAATGAACAGTCCACTCAACAACAGCAGAATAGATATATAATACACATATACCAAGATATCGTAGGACATAAAGCAAACTTCAATAAATTTGAAAGAATTAAAACCATACAGAACATGTTCTTTGACTACGGTGGAATCAAAATATAAATCAAAAAGAGATAAACAGCATAATACCCTCCAATTCCATCCATGTCATTGCAAATGGCAAGATTTCATTCCTTTTGAAATAAGTCAGTCGGAGAAAGACATGTATCGTATGACCTCACTGATATGAGGAATTCTTAATCTTAGGAAACAAACTGAGGGTTGCTGGAGTGGTGGGGGGGTGGGAGGGATGGGGTGGCTGGGTGATAGACATTGGGGAGGGTATGTGCTATGGTGAGCGCTGTGAATTGTGCAAGACTGTTGAATCACAGACCTGTACCTCTGAAACAAATAATACATTATATGTTAAAAAGAAAAAAAGAAGAAGAAGAAGAGAGCAGAAGGGGAAGAATGAAGGGGGGGGATAATGGAGGGGGAGACAAACCATGAGAGACGATGTACTCTGAGAAACAAACTGAGGGTTCTAGAGGGGAGGGGTGTGGGGGGATGGGTTAGTCTGGTGATGGGTATTAAAGAGGGTGCGTATTGAATGGAACACTGGGTGTTATACGCAAACAATGAATCATGGAACACTACATCAAAAACTAATGATGTATGGTGATTAACATAACATAATAAAAAAAACAGATACAAAATATCTCCAATCACTTGGAAACTAAACAATACATGGATCAAAGAGGAAGTCTCAAAGGAAATTAAAAAGCCAGTGAACTGAATGGAGATAAAAGTACAAAATATTAAAATTTGTAGATGCAGGTAAAGCAGTGATACAAGGGAATTTTATACCAGTCAGTGCTTGCTTTAGAAAAGATAAAGTCTCAAATCAATAATTTGAACTTCCACTTCAGGAAATAATGAAAAGAAGAGTGAAATAATCTCAAAGCAAGCAGAATAAGTGATATCATAAAGCTAAGAGCAGAAATCAATAAAATTTAAACAGAAAAACAATAGAGAAAATCAATGAAAAAAATAGATCTTTGGAAAGGTAAATAAAATTTACAAGCATCTTCCAAGACTTACAAAAAGAGAAAACACAGATTATTAATAACAGAAATGAAACAAGAAGTGTTGCTACACACTTTGCAGGCATTATAGTATAATAAGGACATAACTAGCAACAGGTCTACACACATACATTTTACTACTTTGGTGAAATGGAGCACTTCCTCAAAAAGTATAAATTGCCTACTCACTCAGTATGAAAATAATTTGAATGGTCCTACAACTATTAAGGAATTTGAATTCATAATTTAAAATTTACAAAAAAAAAGGGGTCTCTAAGCCCAGATGGTTTCACTATAAAATTCTACCAAACATTTAGAGTAATTAACATGAGGTCTGTATCGATTACAACAAAATCAAAGAGGAGGGGTGACTTCTTAACTCATTTCATGAAAGTATGATCCTGATATCAAAACCAGACAAAGTAATATACAAATTATTATGGAAAATGCCTATCAAAATCCCCAAAAGATCTTTTTGTAGATATAGATAATAGGATGCTAAAATTTATGTGGAAATATTATAAGATATAGTATTTTAGAAATGTTTCATAAATATATAGTATTTTAAATATTTTTATTATATTTATATATTAAAGATAAAATATAGTATTTGCTTATATGTTTTAGTGTAGCTAAAATAACTTCAAACAGGAGAATAAAATGGGAGGAATCACTCTACCTGATTGCAAGGCTTGTTATATAGTTATATTAATCAATATTGTATGGTGTTGGAGGAAGGATAGACAAATAGATAAATGTAATAGAATAGAGAAATCAGATGTAGTCCACATAAATATGACCAATCAATTTTTGATGAAGGTAAAAAAGCAATTCAGTAGAGCAAAGATAGTCTTTCAACAAATGAGCCTCTAGCACTTGCATATTCACAGAAATTAACACAAAATGAAGTACAAATTTAAATGTAAAATGTAAACAAACACAACTTTTAAAATATAAGAGAAAATTTGGGGGACATAAGGCTTTTTTGGAATCCTTAGACATGACACTAAATATATAATCCATAAAAGAAAAATACTGATAAATTAGGCTTCATCAACATTAAAGATTTTGCTCTCAAAAGAATCTCTTAAGAAAATTGAAAAGGCAATAAGGAGGGAACTGTATGTAATGAGCACTGGGTGTTATATGCAAAGATGAATCACTAAATTCTACCTCTGAAACTAATAATACATTATATGTCAACTAAATTGAATTTAAATAAAAAATTTTTAAAAATGAAAGGCAAACTACAGACTGGAAGAAAATTTTTACAAATCACATATATAAGAAAGAAACTATATCTAGAATATATAATGAACTCAACATTTAGAAAATGACAAACATAAAACAAAAGTGCTATCTAATCAGAAAATGGCCAAAGACATGAAGAGACACATCACTGAACAGGGTATGCAGATGGCAAATAATTCCAGGAAAAAATCTTCAACATTTTCCATTATGGACATGCAAATTGAGACTACAATTAGACATCACAATGCAACTATTATAGTAACTGAAAAGTGACAATTCCAAATACTGGCAAGAATAAGGAGAAGTTGGATCACATATTGTTGATGGGAATATAAAATAGTGAAGCCACTCTGAAAAATAGTTTGAGTTTTAAAAGAACAAAATAGACATTTATCATACAACCTAGCAATTCCACTCTTGGGCATTCAATCCGGAGAAATGAAAATTTATGTCTGTAAAAACCTGTACATATATTTTAATAGCAGCTTTCTTTATAATAGTCAAAAACAGGAAAAAACAAAAAAGTTTCTCAGTGAGTGAATGGGTAAACAAATTGCAATACATCTATACCACAGAATACTACTCTGAAATACAAGGAAAAGAACCACTGACATACACAACTTGGATAAATCTCAAGGGCATTTTTCTGAGTGAAAAATAATAGCCAGTCTCCAAAAGTCATATTCTCTATGATTCCACTTATGTAATATCATCAAAACAACAAAATTATAGGGATGAACAGATTAGTGTTTGCCAGAAATTAGGGATGGTGAGGGAAAGGAGATAGGCATGAGTATAAATGAATATCACAGGGAGGATCATTGTGGTGATGAAACATTTCTGTATCTTGATTGTAGTGGTGGTTATACAAATATACACATATGATAAAATGGCATAGAACTATATGAACACATTGTACGAATGTCAAATTCATGGTTTTGGTGGTGTACTAAAATTGTGTAAATATAGTCATCAGGGGAAACTGGGCAAAGAGCATATGAGACTCCTCTACTAACTTTGCAACTTCCTATGCATTTATAATTATTTCAAAATAAAATACTATCTATAAAAGAGATAGATAAAAGTATCATATTGACATCATCAGGAACTAATGTTGCTTGAAGATAGTGAAGAATTACCTTAAAAATTCCAAGGGAAGACATAGTGAAGAAATATTCAATACACACATCTAATCAAACAATCACTTCAGTATTAAGTTAAAATCTCTTTTTGTATTGATAGATGGTCAGAATGTTACCACTCATCAAACTCATATTAAAATATTAAATATACAAAATGAAAAAAATACAAGACAGGGCAGCATTAAACACAAGATGACAGATAATTATGATCCAAAGAAGTAAATATAAGTCAAAATATATTTTAAAAGAATCTAGTGGTCTTTATGGTCTTGAAGCATGCTTTCTTTAAGTAAATATTTGATGAATTTTTATTCCTTAAATCAAATTTTTTTGTTTTATGATAAATAACATTTATATGCCAAAATGGCAGTTAATTTTGTTTATATTGGGTATAAAGCTCAACCCATAGACAAAGAATAGAGGATGGAATTTCTGGCTATAAAATGAAAGAAAAATAACATAAAATTGAATTTCTGTAGATGGATGGATAGATATAAATTTGAAGGTGACGAATTAAAAAGGAAAAATAGAAGAAACCTAACATGCATTATTGTCTCTATCTTTCAAGTAGAAAGTCAATAGTGCCAGAAAACTTCCAAACTCGTTTTATGAGGTCACCATTGCCTTGACCCCAAAACCGGACAAAGATCCCATCAAAAAGGAGAATTACAGACCAATAATCCTTGATGAACACGGATGCAAAAATTCTCACCAAAATACTAGCCAATAGGATCCAACAGTACATTAAAAGGATTATTCACCATGACCAAGTGGGATTTATCCCTGGGCTGCAAAGTTGATTCAATATCCGCAAATCAATCAATGTGATATAATACATTAATAAAAGAAAGAACAAGAACCATATGATCCTTTCAATAGATGCAGAAAAAGCATTTGACAAAGTACAGCATCCTTTCTTGATCAAAACTCTTCAGAGTAGAGGGATAGAGGGTACATACCTCAATATCATACAAGCCACCTATGAAAAGCCCACAGCGAATATCATTCTCAATGGGGAAAAACTGAGAGCTTTCCTCCTAAGGTCAGGAACGCAGCAGGGATGTCCACTATCACCACTGCTATTCAACATAGTATTAGAAGTCCCAGCCACAGCAATCAGACAACAAAAAAGAAATCAAAGGCATCCAAATCGGCAAAGAAGAAGTCAAACTCTCACTCTTTGCAGATGATATGATACTGTATGTGGAAAACCCAAAAGACTCCACCCCAAAATGGCTAGAACTCATACAGGAATTCAGTAAAGTGGCAGGATATAAAATCAATGCACAGAAATCAGTCGCATTTCTATACACTAATAATGAGACAGAAGAAAGAGAAATTAAGGCGTCGATATCATTTACAATTGCACCCAAAACCATAAGATACCTAGGAATAAATCTAACCCAAGAGGCACAGAATCTGTACTCAGAAAACTATAAAATACTCATGAAAGAAATTGAAGAAGACACAAAGAAATGGAAAAACGTTCTATGCTCATGGATTGGAAGAACAAATATTGTGAAGATGTCAATGCTACCTAGAGAAATCTACACATTCAATGCAATCTCTATCAAAATACCATCCACTTTTTTCAAAAAAATGGAACAAATAATCCTGAAATTTGTATGGAACCAGAGAAGACCCCGAATAGCCAGAGAAATGTTGAAAAAGAAAAGCAAAGCTGGCGGCATCACAATTCCGTACTTCAAGCTCAATTACAAAGCTGTCATCATCAAGACTGTATGGTACTGGCACAAAAACAGACACATAGATCAATGGAACAGAATAGAGAGCCCAGAAATGGACCCTCAACTCTATGGTTAACTAATCTTTGACAAAGCAGGAAAGAATGTCATGTGGAAAAAAGACAGTCTCTTCAACAAACGGTGTTGGGAAAATTGGACAGCCACATGCAGAAGAATGAAACTGGACCACTTTCTTACACCACACACAAAAATAAACTCCAAATGGTTGAAAGACCAAAATGTGAGACAGGAGTCCATCAAAATCCTAAAGGAGAACACAGGCAGCAACCTCTTCGACCTCAGCAGCAGCAACTTCTTTGTAGAAACATCGCCAAAGGCAAGGGAAGCAAGGGCAAAAAATGAACTATTGGGACCTCATCAAGATAAGAAGCTTTTGCACAGCAAAAGAAACAGTCCACAAAACCAAGAGACAACCGACAAAATGGGAAAAGACATTTGCAAATGACATATCAGATAAAGGGCTAGTATCCAAAATCTATCAAGAACTTTTTAAACTCAACACCCAAAGAACAAAGGATCCAATCAAGAAATGGGCAGCAGACATGAACAGACATTTTTCCAAAGAAGACATCCAAATGGCCAAAAGACACATGAAAGAGTGCTCAACATCGCTCGGCATCAGGGAAATCCAAATCAAAACCTAAATGAGATACTACCTCACACCAGTCAGAATGTCTAAAATTAATAAGTCAGGAAACGACAGATGTTGGCGGGGATGCAGAGAAAGGGGAACCCTCCTACACTGTTGGTGGGAATGCAAACTGGTGCAGCCACTCTGGAAAACAGTATGGAGGTTCCTCAAAAAGTTGAAAATAGAGCTACCATACGATCCAGCAATTGCACTACTGGGTATTTACCCCAAAGCTAGAAATGTAGGGATCCGAAGGGGTACATGCACCCCAATGTTTATAGCAGTAATGTCCACAACAACCAATCCATGGAAAGAGCCAAGATGTCCATTGAAAGATGAATGTATAAAGAAGATGTGGTTTATATGTACAATGGAATATTATGCAGCCATCAAAAGGAATGAAATCTTGCCATTTGCAACGATGTGGATGGAACTGGAGGGTATTATGCTGAGTGAAATAAGTCAATCAGAGAAAGACATGTATCATATCATATGACCTCACTGATATGAGGAATTCTTAATCTCAGGAAACAAACTGAGGGTTGCTGGAGTGGTGGGGGGGTGAGAGAGATGGGGCGTCTGGATGATAGACATTGGGGAGGGTATGTGCTATGGTGAGTTCTGTGAATTGTGCAAGACTGTTGAATCACAGATCTGTACCTCTGAAACAAATAATACATTATATGTTAAAAAAAAAAAAAAAGAAGATTGCAGGAAGGGAAAAATGAAGGGGAGGGAAATCGGAGGGGTAGATGAACCATGAGAGACTATGGACTCTGAGAAACAAACTGAGGGTTTTAGAGGGGAGGGGAGTGGGGGGATGGGTTAGCCTGTTGTTGGGTATTAAAGAGGGCACGTACTGAATGGAGCACTGGGTGTTATATGCAAACAATGAATCAGGGAACACTACATGAAAAACTAATGATGTAATGTATGGTGGTTAACATAACATAATAAGAAAAAAAAGGCTGTTCCTGTGGCAGAAAAAAAAAGTCAATAGATATAATTAGGTATTTTATTTAGAGTTCCAAAAAATAACCAGTAGAGAGCTAAAAATAATACAACCAAAACTTCAGTGAAAAACTGGGTACTTTCCTCCTAAGATCAGGAACAAGACAAACATGTCCCCTATTATCACTTCTATTCAACATTGTACTGCTAGTTCTAACCAGGAAAATTAGGCAAGAAAATGAAATAAGAGTCATCCAGATTGAAAAGGAAGAAATAAAACTACCTCTGTTTGTATATAACATGAATTTGTAGGTAAAAAATTCCAAGGAATTCATTAAAAAGCTATCAGAACCAAGAAACAGCAAGGTTCTGCAAGGTTGCAGAATATAAGATCTATATACAAAAATCAGTGGTATCTCAATGCACTTGCAACGAGCAATCTTGAAATTAAGAACACAACTTCATTTAAATAGCATCAAAAGAATAAAATTTAGGGATATATTTAATAAAAATAAAATTTAGGAACATATTTAATAAAAGTAATCCAAAACTTATATTCTGAAAAATACAAAATATTGTTGAAAGGAATTAAAGATCTAAGTAAGTGGAAAGACATCCCATGTTCACATATTAGAAACTTGTTAATGCTCTACAAACTGATCTACAGATTGAACACACCCCCCTTAAAGCCTAACTGACTTCTTTGAAGACATTTATAAGTACTTTTAAGGCACTTAAAAATGGACAAAACAATTTTGAAAAAGAACAGAGCTGGAAAACTCACACCTTCCAATTTCAAAATTTACTATAATGTTGCAGTAATCAAGACAGTGTAATGTGGTTTAAGGAGATAGATGATAGATAGATAGATAGATAGATAGATAGATAGATAGATAGATAGATAGATAGATGATAGGTAGATCACTACAAAAGAATTGAGAGTCTAGAAATAAACCCTCATTTTTACATTCAGCTGACTTTTGACAAGGGTGTCAATAAAGAAAGAATAGTCTTTTCAACATATGATGTTGGGGCAATTTCATATCCATAAGCAAAAGAACAAAGTTAGATCTCTCTTTCACACCATCACAACACAGTCTTGTGTTTTTCAAAATATTGAACGTAGAGTTACTGTATGACCCAGCACTTTACCTCTGAGATATATACCCAATCAAAATGAAAATATATATCCTTGCATAATCTTATTCATAACATTAATTGCTGAATTATTCATAATAATCAAATGTAGAAATAATCCAAATGTCTATTAGCTGATAAATGGATAAATAAAATGTGGTATAACCACTCAATGAGATATTTCAACGCTAAGAAGAAAAAAAGCATTGACACATATTACAACATGTACTTTGATCTCAGGAATGGGATTAGGGGAAGAAGAGGGACAGGAAGAAAAAAAGTTTTTAAAGAGATGCTTCCATATAATATTTTCCATGTACAAAAATCTAGTTTAAAAAATGCATAGAAGGAAAAACATGCTTTAAAATATTAACACGTTTTCTTTGTTTTGAAAATATTTTTCCTTTTTACTTTTTTCTCTCCCTAATTTGCTTTGTTGGTAATTTTTATAGTCAGATAGAAATAAAGAGAATTTTCATTATATCTGGTATGTAGACAGAGAGAAATATATAGGAATCTGAATGTAGACACATTGATAGAACAGTTTTGTGAATTTAAAACCACCACATTTTCTACCTCTAAATCACATTCATATTTACCTTGATTTTTATTATTTTCTTATGCTCCAAATACAGACACAAAGTATATGGATTATTATTAGGTGTGGAAATATAGTGTCAAATACATCTTGGCTAAATAATGTTATAAAAGATTTCTAAAACAATGTTTTTTGTCATTTTCAATGGGAAAACAGAATACACACTAAAAATTTTGTCAACAATGTCAGAATTATAAACTGAAAAATTGAATTCAAGGACATTTTAAAAATTCATGCAATTGCAATCCTTAATAATATTAGGGAGCATACAAGGAAATTAGGCAGTAGTTCAAGTCTCATTTTGTTATAATAACTTAGGAATCAGGCCAGCCCCAAATGGCCTGAGTGACTGTGTCATGCGCTCTGTGTTCTGGAAGGGAACTTTCCCTTTGGCAGTTGTCATTTGAAACTCAATCCAATCTCATAAGATATGGCATGTTTGCCTTATTCTTCCATAAGAAATGTTATAATTCTTCCTCATGTGAGTGCCAAGATCTTGAGAATGGCATGAAATAATGCTCTGAGTCACTAAATCCTAAAAATACAGATGTCAAAGTCAAGACACTTAGAACATCTAAAGCATAATAATAGTATTAATAGTATTATTATTAATAGGAGAGGGGAAAATGGAAAAGAGTCCTTACTATTATTGTGGAGTCCTTATTATAGAGCCCTTGGATCCCTGGGGCTACCATGGATAGGTTTTAGGGCATCTATATATATATATACATATATATGTGTATATATATGTATATATATACATATATACATATATATACACACACATACACATATCTTTAAATTTATGTAGTATGTGTCTGTGTATTTATTTGTTTGTTTATGTTTCTCTGAAAGAAGAGTTTTCAGTACCTTCATCAGACCCAAAAGCTGTACATGAGCCAAAAAAGATGAAAATTCACTATGTGTGCTGGGGAAAAAATAGGTCCATTTATCTTAAAATCAGCCTTGGCTATTAGCACAGATACTTATAAGTTTCCCAGGATGTCACTGCACTTCCTTCTTGTTTCCTTTGAAGTCAGTACATGAGTTATTTAATATCTTTTCTGAGTCAGAGGTTGACTGTTCTTTCTTTTTTTCTCATCTACTAAGTTTAGAAGAACTAGATAGAGCCTCATGCCTGGATGATGCTTTAAAAAAAAAAAAAAGGCATTCTGACGTATTGGAAAAGGGTCTATGAACTCATCCTTAAAGTACATATATAGAGAGATCCTAGTTTGTTCCTTATCTAAGGAGGGAGCAAATTGTCTCCAATCTGCCCCTCCTCTGCCCCTGCCCTTCATGTTTGCTGCCCTTCACCTGCTACAGCCACCTACATAGGTAATGCTGATGGTGTGAAAACACTTGAGAAAGTCCTTAGTATGACTCATGGCCTGAGTCATGTAGAAGGCATTCAAGAAATGTTGTCTCAGTGCTTTCCTGCTTGGGATTTTTGCCATCCCTCTTACCTTCCTTCTTTCTTACTTTGCTATGTTCTTGGATCGGAGAAACCATGAGTTAAGCTGCAACAGTCAATACATGGGAGACCACCCAGAGCAGTGCTTCTCAAACTTCTCACTTGCAAGCGAATATCTCAGATGTCTTTTTAAAAGGCAGATTCTGATTCAGGAAGTCTGGAGTGAGGACTGAGAATCTGTAAAAGTCCCCAGGTGATGCCATTTTGCTGATCTATGGACCACTCTTTAATAACCAAGTTGCTAAAACACGATCAAAGATGTATATGCAAAAGAAGCTGGGTGTAGGTGTGTGTGAGAGAGAGAGGGGGTAAACATGAGTGTGTTCTTATGCATAAGTGTATACAGATGGACAGGAATGGCCTTACTCTGTTCTATCTTCTGAATCCCATCTTAAAATCAAATGGTTTTCTAAATTTTCCATATGACTGAGCCTCTGTTAAATTATAGTCAAATTGTACTCTAAGCTGTGTCCTCAGAATTAAAGAATCTAAACTAAGTGATTTTTTTTAAAAAATGGAAAAAAAAACCCACTAAGGGAATCTGAAAGTTGGCTTAAAACTGAAAATATAGTTGTAATTATATAAAAAGAAAGAAGAATGGTTGATTGTAATGCTCAATAAGGTATCAGTAGACTGCTGCATTAGAGCCAGAACAGAGAGAGATGATTAAGAGACATTAAAAAATAGATTAATAAGGCAGGAGACTAGGGGTTGGAATGAATTAGATGAAATGGAAAGGCATCAGTGAAGGAAGTATTTCCAGGTCCGACCCAAAGAAGATGGAATGATGAGGAATAAGGATCCTACTCACGAAAATTGATTGTTCCGCCAGAGGGATAATTTTCAAGGAAATACATTTAAAAAATGGAGCAGAATATAGTTTCTCCACATAATGTACCATTTCCTGCAGTTCATCAATGCTTTCTCATCTGCTCAGAACTAGGTGTTTGTCATCAATTACCACAACATGTCCAAAAGTCACTGTGTGAATTTTCCAGAAATATATTACCTTACATTTTCTGTTACCCACATATTAAGGTGTACAAATAGAAATAATGCACACACATTTCCTCGGTCTATGAAAAGTGTGACCCTGCATAGTATGATGTATGGTTATTGGCTATAAGCATTAAGATTGTGAAGGATATGAAAGATGGGAAATTTACCTAGAATTTAAAGAAAGACATGAAAACTTGGGCACAAGTTGTGGTCTCTCATTCAGAGACATAAGGAGAGATGAGTAGTAATATTTCTCTTGCAGCTGGAAAGCTGAGTATTAATTGACTAATCTGAGAATGTAGAGGGCCAGATGCAAAGGATAGGAACAAAGGTGCTAACGTATAAATGGAAAAAGAAAGGGAACGTGGATCTGATCTATCAATAAAAACTCGTACTGAAGAAGAACCAAAGTAATGACAAACTTCCTGGAGGTAAAATGGATGAAGCTATAACTGAGGTGAGGTTCCCACCTGCAGCCTAATTTGAGTTACACGTTTGAACACTCCTGGCAGCTCCTTGGGAATGATCTTATCCCAAGGACTATGGTATAAAAACTTGACCAAATAATAATACCCCAGGCATTTAAGGAGGCAGCCTCCTTTCTCCTGCCAGACTAATGTACTGATCATTTCCAGAGGCAGATGCACTCCCAGTATCAAGGGTGAACCAGTGGCAACGACACCAGGTTCCTCAGTGCCATGCAGGACTGGGGATTATTTAAGCTCCGGGTGAGCTGAAGGACTGGTCTCCACCTTGATCTACCTGCATGAAGTTTTGTTACTGTGTATGGGAATGTCACATTTTGAAATGTATAAAACAGATAGGCAGGTAGTGGACATATTGCTTAAAATGCATGAGGACAAAAATTAGTCTGTAAAATCTCATGGGTTCCATTTGTTATGTATTTGTCATGTGTGAAGGATTATGCCAAGCACTTTTAGTCAATTAATTCAGTCCTTACTGACGTTGGTGAAGGAGTTATTAATTTATCTCTTGTGTAGTTATGGACATGGATCCTCAGAGAAATTATGTAACTCCTCCAAGATCACACAAGTAATAGTGGGGTAGAGCAGAAATTCAAAACTCGTATTGTTTGTTTCCAAAGCTCAACCTGAGGTTAGAGATGCTGGGTATTACTTAAACATCTTTTCCTAGCACTGGGACATAGGAGGAATCCACCGCTGATTGCTCATCTGGATATTTACGTATGTTATCTGAAAGTAGGAAGGAAACACATCCGTTTCTTTCAGGATCATTATTCCAAATCCTACTAATTTAGTCCTAACCATTAAAAAATTTCTAAATATTTAGGAAATAAAAATGTGTACATAATTGGCAAATTAATTTCTTGGAACCAATGTAATCTCAAATGGAGATTTGCATGATATTAAAGAGGTAATATAGCTCCCTAGTGCTTGTTTATACCAAAGATTCAGCTTATTATCTTACACATAAACTAATTTGAATATTTTGTAAAGGTATTTTCTTTTAAGCCTGATTTATTTAGTTTCTTTATCATCTCATATGGACATCTTCCTCTCAATATATTTGAGATTTACTTTTTCACTGGTTCAACAAACTAACATAATAGTAAGCAGGCATTCTATTGTGTAAATTCATAGCAACTTTGATCACTTTTACCAAAATAAAACACAAATGATCATTAAACTAAAGAAGTTAACTTTCCTAACAGCGTATTTCTATACACCACTAACTATAGACATAGAAAATATATTTATTCATGTTGGAAATACTTTTTAAATGCTACTGAGATATTTCATATTGATAAAGTCAAAACACCATCTTGTTAATAACTACTATATTAATTTTGCAGCAGATTACAATAAGACTATACTGTATAGTTGTGCCATTCAGATGACATTTATGAAATGTTCTAATTTAACATGGTGACAAATACTGCATGCATCTTTCACAAGTTATAGCTTCCAATCTCTGAGCAAAAGAGACCTAAAACAGCAAAAAAGGAAAAAAAAGATGATGCAATATGAAATTATACCCCTTTGAGAACTAGAAGGACTATAATTATAGTACTTCCTCTTAATACCATTCAAGTATGTAACATTGCTGGGAACAACAGTGTGTGGGGAACCTCTTTACACTCTTTCAGTCTTGAACACTCAAAGTATTGGGAAAAAATGTATTCCATTCCAACTATGACTTTGAGCATGCTTCGGTGTTTTACGTTTTTGAACTGTTCCTTTGAGATTGTGGTAGGGAAGTTTGGAAAGCAGTTTTCCAGAAATACCTTTTGGAGGGGGAGGGAAGCTATGAAAATATACCAGCCTGACAAATGATAGACATTGTAGAATGGAAAAGAAAGCACATCTTTGTTTTACACAAATGTAGAAGGCTTTCTTCTCAAATGAGTATTTTCGACAGCTGAGCAAGATGATAAACAGCAGTATCACAAAATGCTTAAATGGAAACAAGTATTATGATGTACATTATTCACCTGGCATTCTCTAATTTATGATATTTATATGTGGCAGATACCACTGCAGATTCATTTATTTATTTTTGAAGTGGAATGAGTATCTTACAAATGTAGCCTGTTATATTAATGTGACATTGCTTAAGGGAGTCAGAAGCTTAAGGAAAGAAGTATCTATACTAGAAATATGTAGGAGTTTTTAGGGTCCACATCCTACAGCTGAGCTAGCTCCTAGCAGGGAGAATATACTGTGTAAAGATCAATTGATAGATAGACAATGTATGGATGAATGGATGAATGGATGGATGGACAGATAGATGTATTTTTCCTTAGAAGGACCAGCAATGCTGTAAATGATTAGATGTTTCATAAATGCTTTCTTAAAAAATTGCTATAATAAGTCTATTGTTAGAATTTACATTCAGATGATTAGTAGTACAAATACTTCAATATTGACTCAGTTTGGGAAGATGATGTTTCTTTGATGCTCAGTGATGGACCTGTCAATAATTTAATGAGATGCATGACTAAGAAGAAAAAAGAGTAAGACTGAGTCCCAAGGAGCACTTGACTTAGTGCAGTGATAGAATAGGTAGCAAGTACCAAGCACTAGTTCTTAAATCTTAGTGTTCATAAGAATCACCAATGCAACTTTTTAAAAATGAAGATTCCTGGGCTCAAACTTCAGGGACTTTTAATTCTATAGGTTTGAGTTATTTGGTTGTAGATAATCAAAGAACTTAACTTTGGAATATACTAAACATATGTTGTAGATTTGTGTATTCCAAAATTATCAGTACTTAGAAATGGTATTGCTTGATTGAGATGAATATTTTGAAAACTATGAATATATAGTTTTTTTTTTTACTTGAATGGAGAAGAATTTGGGGCAAGTAGTCTGTTACAGTTGTAACTAATTCTCTACTAAAATTGAGTAGGAAGTTGTGATTTTTATAACTCCCGTTATATTTGACAGTATCTCCTGAATATATTTCAGTTACATAACAACTGACTTTAATTAATTTACTTAATCAATAAACATATATCTTAGGCATGCTATGATGTACCGGGCACTATGCTAGTCAAGGTGTACATAATAGTAAACAAGAGAAACAGAAACCAGTGAATTAAATTTATTTTTCCTGGGGCGCCTGGGTGGCTCAGTCATTGGGCATCTGCCTTCGGCTCAGGTCATGATCCCAGAGTCCTGGGATGGAGCCCCACATTGGGCTCCCTGCTCTGCAGGAAGCCTGCTTCTCCCTCTCCCACTCCCCCTGCTTGTGTTCCCTCTCTCGCTGTGTCTCTCTCTGTCAAATAAATAAATAAAATCTGTAATAAAAAAATAAATTTATCTTTCCTGAAATGTCTTGTTTACTATTGTTGGGTTTTTTTTGTTTTTTGTTTTATTTTTTTATTGTTATGTTAATCACCATATATTACATAATTTGTTTTGGTGTAGTGTTCCATGATTCATTGTTTGTTCATAACACCCAGTGCTCCATGCAGAATGTGCCCTCTTTAATACCCATCACCAGGCTAACCCATCCCCCTACCCTCCTCCCCTCTAGAAACCTCAGTTTGTTTTTCAGAGTCCATCATCTCTCCTGGTTCGTCTCCCCCTCTGACTTGCTCCCCTTCATTCTTCCTCTCCTGCTATCTTCTTCTTTTTCTTTTTTCTTAAAATATGTTGCGTTATTTGTTTCAGAAGTACAGATCTGTGATTCAACAGTCTTACACAATTCACAGCGCTCACCGTAGCACATATCTTCCCCAATGTCCATCACCCAGCCACCCCATCTCTCCCACCCCCACCACTCCAGCAACCCTCAGTTTGTTCCTGAGATTAAGAATTCCTCATATCAGTGAGGTCATATGATACATGTCTTTCTCTGATTGACTTATTTCACTCAGCATAACACCCTCCAGTTCCATCCACGTCGTTGCAAATGGCAAGATCTCATTCCTTTTGATGGCTGCATAATATTCCATTGTGTATATATACCACATCTTCTTTATCCATTCATCTGTCGATGGACATCTTGGCTCTTTCCACAGTTTGGCTATTGTGGACATTGCTGCTATAAACATTGGGGTGCACGTACCCCTTCGGGTCCCTACATTTGTATCTTTGGGGTAAATACCCAGTAGTGCAATTGCTGGATCGAATGGTAGCTCTAATTTCAACTGTTTGAGGAACTTCCATACTGTTTTCCAGAGTGGTTGCACCAGCTTGCATTCCCACCAACAGTGTAGGAGGGTTTACTATTGTTGTTTTAAAAGAAACTTTGTAAGGGTTTATTTTCTTTTCATTGCCAATGATAAACCCATCTTGACTTTAGAATTTCTGTTTTTAGGTGTGTGTTGTATTAACCATCAATTGTGCCCAACCACTCTCAATAGTTTCTTCTAAGTGTGGGACCTTGCTATGGAAGTGTGCCCTGGTTAGTCTCTTTTGAGAGTTCATGGAAACTGGATTATTCCAGACTTCAATTTCCACTGCAGATCTCTTGCAATCAATGTTGTGAAACCCCTTTCAGATTTGGTTGCCCATTCTCAAATTGGTATAGTGCACCTTGGGTTCTCCAGTTTTTAGGTCCTTCAGAAGTCAGATGCTCTGTGACTTTTGTCTGCTTTCTCCCCCACAGATAGTGATACCATGCCGGTCTTCCGACTATTGATGGTTTGTTCCCACTTGCTACTTTTTGGGGGTTTCTGCAGATAGCTGGTCACCTAGTTTTGTTATAAATATTATTTATGGCTTTTTTTTTTTTTTTAGTTTTGCTCTTTAGTTCTGTCAGTATGTTAGGAATTGGGTAAGACTTAAGGACTCTGTGGCCATATAATCATTACCCCTGATTCCTCTGAGGTCTGTTTCAACTTGTACTGCCTAACTTAAATATATAAGGTACATGGAAAAAATGCAAGCCCAAACAATCTCTTGTTGTTTGCTTTCTTATGTGATAGCTACCATTTCTCCTCCTTTTTCAACCTACTTTATCCATCAAAGCCTATCCCTCCCTCCACTTTTCACCTACTCACTACAATGCTCAATTGCACTAACTCGGCTTTTCCTGTACTTATCTAAACTCAGTTCTTTATGGGTAATTTAAGTCTCTTGCAAAACTGAAAAAGAGGCCCTAAAGACAAGTGGGAATGAATGGTAAAATGACTCTTCAACAGGTAAGCAGCCAGGCATCAATGTGGAGCTGACTATTTTCTGAGCCAAAAGACTAATGATGGGAAAGGAGAAATAAGCAAACGAAGCACAAAGTTGAGGAAAAGGGGTAAGGAAGGCTGCAAAATCAGCCAGACAGAAATTGGACAAACAGTAGTGAGAATGAACAAACTCAAAGTTAGTTCCTTGAAAAGATTAATAAAATTGATAAACTCATCAATAAAGAGGAGAGAAAATGCAAATTGCCAACAACAGAAATTGTAAAAAAAAAAAAAGAGACATCACAGCATGTTCTACAAACACCCTGATATCATGAATAACTCTCTCCTCTAATTTGACATCTTAAGTGAAATGAACAAGTTAACGTGAAAATAATACAAGAAGAAATAGAACATTAACATAAGCCTAGGAGGAAATAGAAAATTTAATACTTCATACAAATTAATGACATTGAATTTGTAATCAAAATTCAAGCTTCAAAGTTCCCTTTCAAGAAGGAAAACTTCAGGCGCATGTGACTTCACTGGTGAATTCTTTGATAACATAAAGGAATAAATCCTATCAGTCCTACATAAACTTTTAAAACTGAGGAAAAGTATATACTCGCCAAGTCATTTTGTGAGGGCTACCTGACCCTCATCCCATAACCTGACAAACCATTTAAAAACAAGTCTATCAGGAACAAAACAAGAATGTTTTTTCTTACAACTTCTATTCAGAATTCTAACAGAGGTCAAGTGTAGTGCAAAATGAAAAGAGGAAAAGGCAAACGTAGCTACAAAACAAATCCTGTGCAAGGTTTCCAACCAGATTGCTGCCATCCAGCCCTTCCTATAGAAACTCTGGGGCCATCACTGAGGTCGCATTATGTTATGAGAGCCTAGAGAGGCATGCTGAGGCCACATCATGGAATGTGGACTTTGTTAGGTAAGCAATAGGGAGCTATTGAATATCCATGAGCATAGAAGTGATGTAGTGGTGTTTCTAGTGTGGAGGAGGCAGTGGAGGCAGTCCACCCCAGTGGGGAAGAGTAATGTATCACAGGTATCATTTAGAATTGCTAGTACCTGGTGATAATAAGAAGCAAAACAACTTTTATTTGATTTTAATTTTTTTTTTTTTTTTTTTTTACAGAAAGTGTGTCCTCTTATTTTCTGAATCCACTTCACCTAAAAATGTCACAGGAGTATCATTATCAGAATTGCAGTAGATGAAAATTAATTTGATAGTTTATTAAATAGATCAGGGGAGAGGAACAGATTCATAGAAATCATTCTATATGCACTTGCTAGGTACTGATAGCAATTCTGAGGGAAGAAGTAGTGGAAACTGAGAGGTATTTCTCTTGTAATTTGACCTTATGCAACTTACAAGATGCATACCGTGTAGTTGTATGTGAGCAAACATTTGTTGAATAACTATGTGAATGCACGAGCTCCTCAACAGGGAAAATACGAGTTAAAGAATTTGTATAAAAGAAAAGTCTATAGTCTCTATAAAAGAAAATACTGTTCTGAAGAATGTACTCACTGCTTACAAGATGTCTTTTTTGCCCTCATTTGTATTTCTTTTCTATTCAAACAATACCCTCCAAACCCACTTTAATTTTCAGGGCAGTCTTCCTGTTTTTAAATTTTTGAGTTTGCTTTTCAAATTCTTACTCTGCTTGGTAACATCAACATTATCTCATTGGCGTTTAGTGAGTTCAATGAGAACATGTAATCTATAGCATGTTAGATTTTTTCTACCACCAGCCAGATGAGTACATAGGAAGATATATATTTCTGCTTATTTTAGAAGTGTTGCTTTAGGTTACTTAAAATATAATATATATTACAGAGAACCTCTGATAAATATTGATTGTCCTCACATAATTTATTAATTTTGAAATCATACTTCATATTTTCCTTAAACACAAAAGAAATCATATATGAGTTATCCAATGCCTTGAATTCACTCTGATGGAATTTCATCTCTTAATGGAGAGGAGAGCTGAGAAGGGTAAGAAAATTGTTGCAGAATCTTACTCTTTTTGACTGTCACAAATATCCCTGTCAAATTCATTGTTTGAATTGTCACACAACAGACTCTGTGTATCTACCATTGCTACATAGCCTGGTACAGCAGGCTTTTGCAGTATGGTCCAAAATGGAGAGGTCCTGAGTGTAGTCACGAGGCAATGTATGTCAGCCATTAGCAAACATCAATGCTCTTTCAGAGAAGTTCACAAAATGATAACTGGAATGCTTGCCTGATTCTTCTCTGTGAATCCATCTCTTCATAGGCATAGGTCATTACCTTGACTTCCTGCTACTATCATTAGATTTGTAACTTAGTGGCCATGAGCATAGACTTAGGAGTTAGGTCACTTACTACCTGTCTGTCTAAGGTTTGGTTTCTTCTGTAAAATGAAGTGTCATGCATTTCACAAATAGTAAAATGGCTAAAACTCCTGCCGTTGTGGTGCTTCCATCATAATGGGGTTTGGGAAGTAGATGAGAAAGACCAATATCAGTTAATGTAAAAATAAATAGGTTTATTTACTAAGTAAAGTGCTATGGAAGAAATTGGACTGTGTGGAACACCGTGGCAGTGCCATTTTAAGGAAGGGACTTGCCATTTCAGATACATAGTCAAGACAGGTCTCATCAAGAAGGTGACATTTGATTTAAGACCTGAAGGAGGTGAAGGAATTAGTTGTGTTGAAATCTGGGAGAAGAGTCGTAGGCAGAGGGGGGAGTCTATGCAAGCATCCTAAGGTGGGAACGCCCCTAATTTGTTCAAGGAACCGAAAAGAGGTTATGTAGCTGGAGGGGACATCCAAACCTTTCAGGATGCAAATGATTGGCCTTTTTTACTTTGCAAGTGCATGCCACACATCCGTCACGTATTCTAGAAGGGTGAAAAAAAGTTTGACTATCAGTCATTTGATGAATTTACTGTATTTGTTCAATACCAGTGTGAAATATACATAGTAATCGTCATACTTTATCTTTACCAAGCACTTACTATGATCTAGAGATGATACTGGATACTTTTATATTAATAATCTCAGTTAATCCTGACAACAGATGTAATATAATCATGCTCATTTTATAGATAAATAAACGAAGATTTAGGTTGATGTAGGGGGCAAAGTATAGTTTGTACTGTGACTGGTAATTATGCTACATCCAAATGATTAAGGAACTTACACCATTTAGTTGAGACAATAGGAGTGAGTGTTAAATTCTAAGGCATGATGGTATAGTGCATAAACACACAGGATTGCAACCATACATAGAGCCCTTGGTTTCCATTTAGGCTAGGCCTTGGAAAAGTCACTTAATTTTCTTTTGGATATTATAATGCCTCACAGGATTATTTGTTAATAAATAGGAAAAAATACATAAAACATTGTTAGCACTCTGCCTGCAATATTATAAATGTTACCATGTATCAGGCATCCTGTTGGATCCATCGGTGATAGAAAGGTGCACAAGGTTATGGCCCTTTGGTTGCTGAGCCGTACAGTACACTGGGAAGATGTATTTTCAAATAATTTCAAAAATTATTATATATAATAATTATAAGTTAGACACTAGAAAATTACAGGATGGTATAATGTAGCAATAAAATGCTATAGGATAACAGAAGAAGGAAACATGCCTTAACTTGGGAGGAACTCAGTATTGGAAAAGCTAGAAATGGGTAGATACCAACTGAAGGAGAGGCCATGATGCCCAGTGAGTCAGGGCCTGCACTTGACTTTTACCTTCCCTTGCGTTATCAGTGTGGATGCCTGTGCTTTGTCCTCCCTTTAAGCAAATAAACATGCTGTTATTTCTTCCATTTCAAAACGCTTTTGATCCCTCTTTCTCTCCAGAACCCTCTTTATGGATCTTTCCTCTATCCACATTTAGTCCCCTGGTGATACTTAACTTCAAAGGCTGTCAATACACAGGCAATGCTCAAGTGAATTCCACACTTTAATTTTCAATTAAATACTCAATATCTAGCAGATATCTCAATTTAATGTGTCCCGAACTGATCTCCTGCTTTCCCTCCAAATCTGCTTCACTTGTAGCCTTTCCCACTTAGTTAATGGCAACTCTATCCTTCCAGTTGTTCATGTCAAAAGCCATAATCATTTTTGAATTTTCTTTCTTTTAGCAGCTATGTATAATTTGCCAGCAAATCATGTTGACTCTATCTCCAAAAAATATCTGTAATCTTTTATTCTGCCTATATTTAATATTCTGCCTACATTTAATAATTTAATAAAGATAAAATAATTTAATAATTAATATTGAATAATTCCTTTGCTTATATTGCCTGTTCCGTCCTTTGGATTTAGTCTGGAACAATGGCCTTCTGGGTCTCCTGCTCAACTGTTAGCCTGAGACTTTCCACATACTTCTGAATCTTTATCTCCTTGATCCCATGCCTTGCATTGTTGTTGCTGTTGTTCGTTTACTTTTTTATCTGCTGGAGTTCTATCACCAACTAGCTTCCTAAGAGAGGGAGTTATAGTTTTTAAATCCTTCCAAACCTGAAAAATGTCATTATTCTTTCCTCACTGATAACTGATAGTTTGACCTAGTATTGAATTCTAGATTGGCAAATAATTTTGCTCATAATTTGAAAGTTATGATATAGTGTTCTGGGTTACAATAATAATTGAGAATACTTCAGTGATAGTCTATAGTTCTTTTATGTGGGATTTATTGTTTCTGGAAATTTTTGTCCCTTTTGTTTATTTCCAGCATTTGAATACTTAATGGGATTGTACGTGATTTTGCCTCCCCCCCCCCTTTAATTTTGCTAGCACATGGTGAGCCCTTTTAAACTGTAGCTTCATGTCTGGAAAAATGTTTATTTTGTATTAATTCTTTGCTAATTTCCTCTCTCATGTTTTTTTCTACTTTTGTCCATCTGGAAATGCTCTATTTTTATTTTGTTTTTCATTTCTATCCTTATTATTCTTTCTCGGGAATTTTCTCAACTTTCTCTTCCAATCTTCTTATTGAGATTTTAATTTGCCTAACGTATTCCTTCCTTTACAGATTGTTTCTTTCTTAAGGCTTTTTGTTTTCTATATTTTTTAGTGAATACAACTTTTACCTTATCTTTCTGGGGATAATAATTACAGGATTGTATTTATGTATGTATATATATATTTATTTATATTGAAGTATAGTTGACATACAATGTTACATTAGTTTCAAGTGTATAACATAGTGATTTGACAGCTCTATACATTATGCTGTTCTCACCACAAATGTAGCTACTGTCTGTCACCACAGAATGCTATTATAGTACTATAGACTATATTCCCTATGTTGTACCTTTCATCCCATGATTTATTCAGGTCTGTATTATTTAATTGGGTTAGTGTAAAAGTATTCTACCAAAGAGCATAGAAACAGAAAAATGTTGCATCTGACTTTTTGGAAGTGTATTTTTAAAGGGGAAAAGCGCACCCTTTTCACTTTTTACTTCTTGGTAGACAGGAATTGGTCTTAGAGTTTAAGTACATTTATATGCCATCATATAAATGAAGCTGGGGGTGTCTGGGTGGCTCAGTTGGTTGAGCATCTGACTCTTGATTTTTGCTCCGGTCATGATCGCAGCGTCCTGGGACAGAGCCCTGTGTCAGACTCCATGCTCAATGGGGAGTCTGCTTGAGGATTCTCTCTCCCTCTCTCCCTCTGCCCCTCCATGAGCATGCTCTCTCTCTCTCTGTCAAATAAAAATAAATAAATATTTAAAAAATAAATGAAGCTGAGTTTACAGATGTAAATTTATATTTTCAGGTGCATTTTGAGAAACTGATTAAAATGAAAACTTTTCATAAAACTACAAAGCCTTTATCACTTACTTTTAAGCCACATTTTAAGGTATAGCTCATTTAAAGAAAGTATAATTTATATGTGTTATGCAAACTTTTAGTTAAAGAAATGGTAATAAAATCATATTATCTTATTTACAGCAGAGTGTATAATCAGAGACCTAGTAGATTTTCATGACAATATATAACACATACCTACCAATAAGTGTCACTTATTTTCGCAGACCAAATCAAATCTCTGTCTTGAGTAATGATCTGGATTATATGGGACTGGGTAAGAATGGGGGTGGGGAAGTAGCTGGGTACAAAGAGATCATTCATGGTCTTTGCATATCTTTATGGACCTATATGTATCTTTGATATTGAGGTTCATTACTAATCTACAGCTACACCTGGTACAGGTATACACTTCTATTTTTCAGAGTATTAAACATTTTCATATCAATTATTTTACCCTTAAGGAATGATTCCAGCATATTCCCTATATCTCGGATGAGGAAGAATGAGGCAGTGATAGATTTCTTAAAATCCCTTAATTAAAATTCCCTTCTCTACATGTTTGTAACTGAATCCCAACCTGATCTTTTTGAGTATACCTGCAATTAAAGGTAAGTCAAGCCATGCCTTTCTACATGTAGGTTACTTCCCTGTGTGACAACCCTGCACCAATTGTGGAGAGCTAGATTCAGTTCATGTAAAAGGAAATCAGGGGGAGAAATGCCAGTGACTTTATAGGAGATTTGATTTGATGTCTACATTGGCATCTCTTTTTCAAGTCCTAAGTTATTTTTAAATTTCTCATATTAGTTTCACATTTTACATGCATATGTTCCCTTCTGAAAAGTTTAGGCTCTTAATTATCTTTTTTTAACCAACATGGTATTATTTATATATATAGTAGATAAGCATTATATATTTTGTGTATTTCTTCCTCAAACAGGAGTTTGAAGAAGAAAAATACTCCTTTATTCAGCTCTTATTTTACTTGACAGTGCTCTGAAACAAATAATTATTTTTGCATTTTTTACCGTAATATAAATCAGCTAAATATACTTAATGTGACTAAGTCATGTTACAAATGAACCATAAATATGCTGAAATATTCCTAAAAGCAGAATTTTTTTTTTAAGTTTTCAGGGTCCATATCAGTAGGCACAAATGGTTCTGTTAACAAGGAACTTTATTTTAAACATTGTGAAGACCTTGACAGGATGATATTACGATAGAAAGATCTGTCCTTAATTTAAGCACCATGTATCAAGCAAGTTTGGGTCAAAGAGATAGTAGATGAGGGGAGCAAAAAACAGAGAGGTGAAATTGTGAGACTAAGTTAACTGCCGGCTCTTTTCTATTTTCAATCTCCACAGGACTATATTTGATTTCTTTCTATGGTGTTCAGTGCTTAATTCCACGTTTCCCTTTTAGTCCTCTGCTACTGACTTCTTAGGGGTTTATTTTCATTCTGTTCTATATATTCACCCTGCCGAAGCTTCCCATGTTTTGTGTCAGGAGGAAACGTACCTTATTACCTTCTTGTCTGTTTAAAGTTTTTTTTTTTTCTCCCTCCCTCCCTCCCTGTCTTGTACCTAATGAGCAAATTATCTAAAAATAGATATGTTCATCATTCTACAAAATGTTGTATCTCCTCTAGATTGGAGGCCAGTGTAATTGTAAGAGACATGTGTCTGGCAGACAATGCAATCAGTGCCAAAATGGATTCTACAATCTACAAGAGTCGGATCCTGATGGCTGTAGCTCTTGTAACTGCAGTACCTCTGGGACAGTGGATGGAGATACTACCTGTCACCCAAATTCAGGCCAGTGCAAGTGCAAAGCAAACGTTATTGGTATGTGTAATGCAAAAGTTTACAGTCACATCTCTATTACCATCTGGAATCAAATTCTCTATTTGACTTCTTAACTGAAGAGTAAAGCAAATTTCCTTGCTCAAGGCAGGCTGGAAAAAAAAAACAATTTGGATGAAATTAACTGTCTAAAAATGATTAAATTAATAATTCTATCAAACTACAGCTTGAAGCTTCGTTTAATCAACCCTTTAGAAGTTTCTTTATTCTGTAGATGCCTTAGTTCACATGGTCCCATAGTAATAAGTCATAGAAAAATATAATTTGCTTACTGCATAGATGTTTCTTTTAGAAAATTAGCACTTTTTCAAAATGTTTTACACTTAATGAGTTCTAAGCAAATCATTTCCATGCTAGTTTTCTTAATAGACCAAAATAAATGGAGTTTTTTCAAAATATTCTGTGCTACAGTGTCCTTTGTGATAAATCTTTCCATTTTTTTCCTATTATATTTCTTTGAACTGTTCCTATGAAATGCAAAATAAGTCAACATAATTCCACAGATCATGTATATTGGTAGGGTTAGTTATAAAGGGCCACATAATTTTAATTTTGTAATTCAGTGCCAAGCTGATTATAACAAACAGCTACCTTCGGTGTTATTTATCATTTTTTTTTTTTACACAAGACCTGCTTTTTTGTTTGTTACTCCCACAGGTATTTTTCAGAAATTAGATTTGATTATAGCAATTTATTACATCCAGCATTTTTGAGGGAAACCACAGCCACATAAGGACAAAATTTATCAAGTGCCCAAAATGCACTATGTACATAATGCACTTTGAAATGTTGATATATGAGAATATTATGAGAGGAAAGTTTCCTGATGAAGTGAGTCTCGTATTTTAACTGAACATGTCTTGGTTCACATAGGAAGTTTAAAAAAGACCTTTACCTTTCTATTGTCATTCAAGACACCAAATCTTCCATGGTTTTTCTAACACTAGCCTGAACCTTATAATAATGAAAACTTGCCTGGCAGTCACACACATACACAAATGCATACATACATATACACATACAGGTGAACATATCCTGAATAACATTTTCATTTCTGTGCTGTAAGTTTAAAGCTAATTCTTTATCTTTTCTATAGGTATATATATATATACCTCATTTTATACAATTCAGCCAGACAAGCATTTCATTTTAATTTAATAAAAAAAATATGGACATGGTTAATGACATGACACAAGATTTCTCTGGTTTAAAGAAAGTTATATAAAAATCTTTAACATAACTTGCCCTTACTCATTTCAAGCATACAAAAACTAACTTTTTGGAAAAAAGAATGAGTAACTTGTACACAGTGGCATATCCTTTTTATAGGTGCTGTCTGTGATGCTAAATGAATTCCAAGACCTTTGAATTCAATCTATGTATCATCCTTTGTTCTTCGATATGATATATATTTTAAATTCATGATCTGAAAACAGTATTTAAGGACAGAACTTTAAAGACAATGAAATCTTTCCTCTGATGGTTAGATCCCAGAGCTTAAGAAAAGGGGGAAAATCAAAATTTGCTCTTTATTTAGAATGGGTTATAACTTCCTTGCCCTCTCTGTGTCTTATTGATCCAGATAGTTTTCTGTAGGAAAATACAAATATATATATATATATATATATATATTTGTGAAGATTAAATCATCATTTTGATATTACTATTTCCAGAGTTATTTCTGCACATGTAGCATTTTTAATAAAAATGTAAACTTGATATGTGTATATATAGGTTTCTTTTCCTAATGGGATTAGCCAATACCCTTATTCAATTTTACCTTGTTAATATAAAAAAAAAGCCAAAAATACCAGTGTATGTTGTGTACGCTTCAGAAAGCAAACTGTTCGAGTTAACAAAACTGTTAAATCTTACTAATGATTCTATCACCAGTAAAATACATTAGCACCAATAATTTTATTAAAGTAGGTCATTCATCTAGAATAAAAAGGGAGAAGAATGTGAATTAAATGCCAAGTGTGCTAACTCGCCTGCACTTGTTAACACCGAATGTGATGCCCTGTAGGCCTTGCTGAGTATCGTTAGGAATAGATTGCCTGTCAGGAATATGTATGGCATATTCAAATAAGCACTGCGCATATTTTTAAAACTGATATGATATGAATCCATGTAGACCAATTTTAATAGTTCAAAATGAGTCATAATTCTTGTTAACAATACAGTTATTTTTAAAATTTGCAGCAATAGTGGTCCTTTTTTATTTTCCTTATTGAAATTAAATGATATGCCTTAGGTGAGTCATTCATCACTGTTAAAGAACTTGCCTTCCATTGGAGTTCTTGAATTTTTATCCATATACATACATATATATTGTGCATTTCCTTCCAGTTTAAGAAATACTTTTCTACATATGAGTTCCTGTGTGTGTTTTTGACGGTTATTTTAGGACTAATTTTTTTTAATGCAATTATAGCTTGAAATAAATGTTTCCATTGATTCAGCCCCATGTAGTCAGTTATTTAAACTCACGGGTATGTGGAAACTATCTAAGGGGAGTATTTTGCATCTCAACCTTTACTATTCAAAAATTTGTGTTTTATTCTCTTTCCTTTTAACACTCTCTCTGAAACTAATCTGAGTTGTCAGAGATTTAAGTTTAGATGATAACATATTTTTCTCTGTGAAATGTATATATGTACTCCTTTAAATAGAAGTAATGTTACAGCAGAATTTACTTAGTGTTTAAAGAGGAATATCCTGAATCACACAATATGACAGGCGATGTGATTGCTTTATGAGCCAAAGAGAGCATAATTTATATTAATTGAGAATAATAAAATATAGGGGCATATAAAGGCATTGAAACAAAAATTGCTCTGGATAAGTTTTATTTATATTAATTATTTAAAGGTGTGATATTCAAAAGCATATATACTGTTACACAAAGATAGCTACCAGCTTAATACTTTGTTAAACATTATAGTACATATCATCTGATTTCTAGGATAATAAGTAATATGGTAATATGTAATTCTGTGTAGCTTTGAAAATTTATTTCACTGTCTGTTCTCTTACATGAACATTTTGTTAACATAAAATGATTAAAAGTAATAGTTTTAATATTTGTTAAAGAGGAAAAGAGCTCCACTATGTATAACAGAAGCAAAATTTCTAGTGAGCATTTCTCTGTATGTTAAGTAATAAAATTCCGTAAAGCACATTACAGAAATAAAGTTATATATGATTGCCAAAGTAAGTGTTGTTATTGTATTTGGAGTATATGACCAGGACTCTACAGCATCAGCTGGGAGAAAACACTTAGCATTTTGTGTCTGCTTTATTTTTTAAAAAGATTTTATTCATTTATTTGAGAGAGAGAGAGAGAGAGAGAGACTGAGAGAGAGCATGAGCAGGGCAGAGGGAGAGAGACAAGCAGACTCCAGGCCAAGCCGGGAGCCTGACACGGGGCTCAATCCTAGGACGCTGGGATCGTGACCCAAGCCGAAGGCAGCCACCCAACCTACTGAGTCCCCCAGGTGCCCCTTGTGTCCGCATTAAGTGTTGGCAGCAGCGTTGTTTGTCTTGAAAGTGCGAAGTAGAGTCATGTTCACATTTTCACTTTTTTAAAACAAATTTTATCTTCAGGGCTTCGATGTGATCATTGCAATTTTGGATTTAAATTCCTCCGAAGTTTTAATGATGATGGATGTGAGCCCTGCCGGTGCAACCTCCACGGCTCAGTGAACAAACTCTGCAATCCTCTTTCTGGGCAGTGTGAGTGCAAGAAAGAAGCCAAAGGACTTCAGTGTGACACCTGCAGAGAACACTTTTACGGGTTGGACATCACCAGTTGTAAGGCCTGTGACTGTGACATGGCTGGATCCCTCTCTGGGACCATCTGTGACGCTAAGACAGGGCAGTGCATCTGCAAGCCCAGAGTTGGAGGGAGACGGTGCAATGAATGTTTGGAGGGATACTTCTACCTCCAGCAAAATAATTCTTTCCTCTGTCTGCCTTGTAACTGTGATAAGGCTGGGACAGTAAATGGCTCTCTGCTGTGTGACAAATCAACAGGACAATGTCCTTGCAAATTAGGAGTAACAGGTCTTCACTGTAATCAGTGTGCGCCTCACAGGTACAATCTGACCAGTGGCAATTCTCAAGGCTGCCAGATGTGTGAGTGTGACTCCTTGGGGACATTGCCTGGGATCACTTGTGACCCAATCAGTGGCCAGTGCTTGTGTTTGCCTAATCGGCAAGGAAGAAGGTGTAATCAGTGTCAATCAGGTAAGAGAGAAATGTGTTATGTGTTTAGTGCACAATGATTTTCCTTTAATTGTCCCATATTGGATGATTCCTCTTTGTTTTGGGGTTGGGACTTCTAAAACATTTACTTCCAACAACACTGTTGTATTTATATTATCAACAAATATAGATAAAACTATTTAATATGTTCAAGATTATTTGGTGTATCTGTCTGTGTTGCTATATTTGGGATGACCCTTTAGAGGAATCCCAGCCAATCAGATATTTTATAATTGAGACTAACTTATATTTAATTTCTCAACTTGAAGTAAATCCCCTTCTAATAACCGAACAAAGTCTAAACAAAGTCTAATAAAAACAAGAATAAATTTTGCTTCCCAGAGAAGGGAAAACTTGGGTTAATTATTTATACCCATGCCGAATACTCAGATGATGAAATGATTTTCTGAATAAAGCTAACCAGATGTTTTTACTAAATGGGCTATATATTCTGGCATCATATAGGGGCATCTAGAATTATTTTTAAATGCCATAAAATTAACAAAATAGACTACTGTTTAGTCTCACTGTACCCATCTTTTTATGTGTTTGCCAACCAGAAGAAAGATGGACCCTATCCATGGCTTTCTCCTTGCCTTTATATGACCTAAGTAAAACAATGTATTTTCTTTATAATAAAACCATCATAATGTCATGATGAATATACATGTTTATTAGTTATTTAACAGCTGTGTGGTTGTTCTGTCTATGCAACCAGCTCTGAGTTATCTGAGCCTGTGTAAAGGAGCATGGTGCCAAGCAAAAAGGAGATTTGCTTGTCAGAAATGGGTAAGATGGAAGTCCTGTTTGCCATGACAAGGAATTCAGTTTAGGATTGAGCCATACCTTTCCTTTCACATGGGTCAGTGGGACAAGTAAATCCAAAGGGATGGATGGGATGAAGCTGAAGAATAGTTAATTCTTTTTGAGATATATGTATCAGAAAATAATTTGAACTGGCTTCAACATAAATGGGGGCTATATTATCACTGGCTGTCCCACAAAACGTGATATGGAGCAATGCAGTCAGAATTCAGGAATTAGAAATCTCCCATTGATACATAGCCATTAATTCAACTATTCAATCATTTCCATATCCCCCCCCTCTTTTTCTCCCTCTTTCTCCCTCTCTCCCTCTTTCTCTAGAAGGACACACTCTGCTTCTGTCTCCCTCTCTGCATGGTTAAATGCCTATCCCATTACTGTTCTAGCAATACAGAGACTTATTAGCTACTTTGTGGTTACAATTCCAAGAAGGAAATTCTAATTGACTCAGTTTTGTTAGGGTGGCTATGTCTGAGCCAATTCACTATGGCCAGGAGTATCAGGACCATATAAATCATGACTTCTAGGAACCACTACTTAAGGTAGGAGCAAGGTGGTAAGTATCCCAGGAAACAGGATAATTACTAAGGGCTATGCAGATGGCCTCCGTGACTGCTATAATATATTGCCCTCTTTGGGCTTCAGAATCATCTTCCCAAATTTTCAATCCCTTTTTTTTTTATATCCCAAGATGATACTTTTTCTCTTTTACTGTTTATTAATATCTCTAATTTTGGAAATAAGGCACTCAGTCTCCTGCACAAATAACCATGATTTATATATCCTTCTTTCTAAATAAACCAGCCAAAGCTAATAGATCAAATGTTACATCCTTTTGAGTGATTATCTATTGTGAAGCTTACTGAGTGTTTTGTTCTGAGCTAGGATGTAGCTGTGCAACAGAACTGGAGGTCCCCTGGCTCCGATCAGAATGGGAGGGTCAGGGGTTTGGATCCTCCTGTGAGTTGATACATTCCGTAGGAGAAAAAAGAAACAGATTTCTTGAGTATATTTCTTTTTTTTTTTTCCTGAGTATATTTCTATTGGAGGGCTTTGATTCCTAGAAATATCTAAGAGATTCCTACAAAACTAATTAAAGGCAATTTTTTTCAAGGAAGGAAATATAATCAAAGCATATTACATGGCATAGCTGTAAAATAGATTTATATAATCAAATAGTCAATCTCTGAATATTGATTTAACCAAATAAAGGGATTATTGAGGAAGCATATAAAAAGTTGAATACTCATCCTCTGTTGTAGAAAGGCTGTAATTTAAATTTCCAAGGTTGAGAGGGAACAATACATGGATGTTATAGAGATACACAGAAAGAAAAGCCAGAGGAAGGTGGTTGCTGTGGACAGGGAGGTTCCTGGGAGAAGGACAGAGCAGTGGGCTGCTGTTACGTGCTGTGAGCCTTTAAATTCTATTTGATTTTTAAAATTATCTGCATGTAAATTTTGATAAAAATACCAATTCAATTTAAAAATTAAAATATTGGAAAGTCATACTCCATCTTTTTCTTCCCCCGATGGTCTCCTCTGTCTCCCTCTGGCCCCTTTCTTTTTGGGGTTTATCTCAGATAACATTGGTTTTCTAGGAGAGTAATATCTTAGTGGCTATTTGTCTAAGCACAGTTGTCACGAAACTCCTCTCCAAAGGTTAATGGCAAGTTGTCCTGCCTTTTAAGGAAAATATAGAATGGGGATCATCCCTATTAATGAAAATAATTATCACATTTAAGATATTCTCGTATTTTACTTATTTATGCAGTTGCTCATTTCCCTTGTTAGAGTTTCAGTATCTTGAGAGCAAGGATTATCTTATTCAACTTGTGTAGCCACAATACTACTGTAATTCCTTGTACATTGCATGCACTCAGTAAGTGGTTTAATTGAACACACTGAGAAATAATCAGGAGTTTTAAGAAGAGTATCTGTGTTAGGGTTCTCCAGAGAAACAGAACCAATAGGAGCTGTGTCTATACATCAGCTATACTGAGAATTTCCTTCACATATCTCCCTTGTTGGATCCCATTTCCTGAATCTGTGTGTTCTTTTTTCTTATTTTATATATGTATTTGGTAGTACACTCTAGGAGCTTGTGAGAAAGAGTACAGGGAAGAAAGTTATTTTTTTTTTTAGAATTTTGAATGTCTGCAAATAACTTTATTCCACACTCACAACTATTTGAAATTTTACCATTATATAGAATCATTTTCACTCAAAAAAATTATTTCACCATTATCTTCTTGCAGAGCCAATTAGATTCTGTTACCCCTTTCTTTCTTTCCTTCTTCCCTTCCTTCCTCCCTTCCTTCCTTCCTTCCTTCCTTCCTTCCTTCCTTCCTTCCTTCCTTCCTTCCTTCCTTCCTTTCTTTCTTTCTTTCTTTCTTTCTTTCTTTCTTTCTTTCTTTCTTTCTTTCTTTCTTTCTTTCTTCTTTCTTTTCTCTTCTCTTCTCTTCTCTTCTCTTCTTTCTTACATTCTAGAAGCTTCTACTATTTCTATATCCCTCATTTCTGACAATTTCATGATGATGTGCTTTTGTTAAATAATTTTTCTGTGCACTCAGTGGGCCCTTTTGTCTGTAGATTCTTGTATTCTGGGAAAACCTATAAAACACCTTTACAACAATATCTAGGCTAGTGTTTGACCAAACAACTGACACCAGAACTACACAAGTTGACACATGAAATCACCCATTACAGGCACCTTATATATAATCCCTGCATTCACTGCAGCACTTTGTCCCTGCATATGCTGAACCCATGCACTCTCTGGTTTAACTTCTAAAGAGAAAACTTGCCTTCTCTCAAAATGCAAGAAGGAAAATCTTCTGGTTGCAGAGGGGATTAACTATTCCTCACACCTGACTTCAGAAACCTCTGGAATCTTCAATTCCAGACCTTTCTTTCTAGACTTATACCACCTGAATCAATCAGCTTACTGTTGGCCGCTCCACGGCAAGTGCTTAGCTTTTACTTGTGGACATCTGCCATTGACCTTCATCTCCTCTTCTTTCTTTTCTTTTCTTTCATTTTTGGGGATTTCAGGAGGGAAAATTTGTTCGACTCTGCTTAGCTGAAATGTTGTCCTAGTAGTTTCTGGGTTGTAATCTTTTCAGCTAAATCCTTGCTGCTCTCCTCTGATTCCCCTCTGTTTCTACAACCCTTATCTCTTTCTATCAAAATCAGTCTTGTTGCTTTTACTTTCAAATAGATCCAGAACTGGTCCACTTTTTACCACCCCACTCACCCATTTTCCTCTTTCTTCTGGACTGGCTGAGAAGCCTCCTAAACTTCCTTTCTCCTCTTTATTCTTCTCGAGTCATTTCTTAATGTGCAGCCAAAGGGGATGCTGTTCAAACTTTAGTCAGACTTCAGGAATTAGAAATCTCCCATCAGTCCATCCTCCACTGCCTTCTCATCATCGCAGGTAAAAACCATGGCTCACGTGAACTGTAACACCCACGATCTTTCTCTGACCTCATTTCCAGGAGTCTTTAGATCATTTGTTCCTTTCCAGCCTATAGGTCTAACTGCCGTTCCTCACGTTCTTCAGTGCTCTGTCTTGGGCACATAGAGCAGTGTCTCCCTAGTGCATACTCCATCTGTGTTTCTCGAAATAATAAATAATTACATTTGAAAATTACCCCAGGAGCAGGGCACCTGGGTGCTGCAGTCGATTAAGCATCTGACTCTTGATTTTGGCTCAGGTCATGATCTCAGAGTTGTGAGATCAAACCTAACCACGGGCCTCGTGCTGGGTGTGGAGCCTGCTTCAGATTCTCTCTCTCTTCCTCTCCCTCTGCCCCTCCCCCCACTTGCACTCTCTCTCTCTCTCTCTCTCTCTCTCTCTCTCAAAAAAAAAAAAAATTACCCCAGTGGCATTCTCTTCTATTTAGGCACAGGCACAATGCAAGTCTGTGAGCGCTTCTTTATTGACATATAGAGAGGATGTGGTTTTTACCCTGCCAGGGAGGAAAGAAAATAGTGGTCTAAGGACCTAATGGATTTTTTTTGACAAAACAAGGTATTCTGTACCCATAGGTGTAGCATATGGAAAGGTCAAAATGTGTTTATGGACTTTTTTTTTTTTTTTTTTTTGGTCCTGCCTTCTAGCTTCAGAAACTACTTTGAATTTTGTTTTCTGGTTTTCTTGTCTCTTCCTGTGAAATTTACATTGAAAAAAAGAACCCTTATCTTGAAGTATCTTTATCATAAACAGATGTTTCACAGTAGCCAGCTCTGCAGAATGCACATTAAAATGCACTGCTGCAATCTGAAGCTTTCTTTCTCCTTCTTTAAACACATCTGAGAGACCTAGATCATATACCTCAGGGGAGAAGCTCCACACTGGTGTGTGAGTAGTGGGGCATGGAGGGAGAAGTATGGGGTGGGGTAGGAGGGATGAACTCGCAAGCCTCCAGACTTCTGCCTGCCTTTTTCATCTCTGGTTATAAATATTACTGGCCCCTAGTAGACTATTGCCCATAGATTCTTGTCCCACTTTCTTAAAAAACATTATTAAGGAAGGTGCACATAATGAAACCTCATGTATTATTAACCTAACCTTACTATGAATGTACAAGGAATAGGCTTAATTCAACTAAAATTTATAGGCAATTTGTTAAAGCAGCAGTGCACATTAGAAGGTACATTAGAGCCACATTGGTTTTAATATGCCATTCAATAACTTGAACAGAGGTTAAAAATGCTGCTTAACCTCCATTAAGTATTTTAAAAATGCTTTAATTTAAAATTATTTGGAGTGTGTGTACATATATGAATGTACATATACCCACACTAATAAATATAGCACTAAATATGTTTTCCCAGTTCGTTTTTTTCAGTGCTGGATGACCTCGTAATGTTCAGCAGCAAGCACTTAATCAGAGGCTAGGCCGAGAAATGCAGGGAAGGATGTCAAGGCATCCTGAGCCAGTGACCCACCCTTGTCCTTGAGAACCAGAGGCAGAGAGGGTTTATTGAGGACTCTGCAGCTCTGGAATAAAATAAAGGCTAATTTATAATGAAAACAGCTTCGTATGACATGTTTTGTGCTAATAGGACAATTCCTCATGCTTTCCTCTGATATTTACTTTTGGTTTTGTTTTATAATTCATACAGACTATTAGAAAGTAAAACAAAGTATCTTGTTTCATTAAGAAGCATATCATATTTGTTAAGTAATGAGCTCATAAACCAGAATTGCATGCAAGACCCTGCCATTGGAATTGGAATTAGATGGCTGATATTCCATTAAAAATCAGTGCATCAAAGTTGAGATCCGGTTATGCCACGTATCCTAGTGTTGGATGAAACAGCTTTGCAGATGAACATGTTTTCCACAGGGAGACCTAAGCCTCAGGATAAGAGCCTCTTCCTTGATAAACCACTAGGAAAGAAGTTTTCATAAGCACTATGGACCATAATCCCAGGCACATCTGTGGGGGAAAGAAGTACATCAACAAGTCATTACTTAAATTGTAATTTAAGGAAAATCCCACTTTCCTAGAAAATTGCCTCATAAAAATGGCAATGATGATAATAGGTAATATTTACTGAGTGTCTACAGTCTGCCAGGCCCTGGGATAGGGTTTTATCTGAAAAGCCCCATTGAATATGCACAATATTTATATGATGGAAGGACCAGTACTTTCCCACTTTATAGTAGGGGAAATGTATTCTAATTAAGTAGAAGAACCATTTACAAATCCAGGTCCAACTGACCTCAGAGTCTGCACCCTGAAAGAGTAAAAAACATTTTTCTGAACAATGCAACATTTGTCATAATCATTCACTCAATGAATATTTGAGAGTGAGTTAAAAGAGATACTCTTACAAGTGTTTGTAGCCTCCCCCCACCCTAGAGCTGAGTAATAGTTATAAAATGAAAATTAATAGAATTCTGAGAGGCTACCGTGATCTGATAATCAAGAGTTGAACTAAGTTGTCTAGAAATGGGATGATCTCCGTGGACAAAGTTGGAGAGATTTCTGGGATGGTGGCAATGGCATGGGAGAGAAACTTTAGAGCATATGGTTGGTAACCACTGAGACTGAGAAAAATGGGAACAAAGAATATAAAAGTGTTTCTGTGGATTGTGAATACACATATCTATGTGTTATAATTTCCAAGACATAATCACAGCTGTGATTATTTATATTCATTGTTGTTATTGAATTTGATTTTTAAAGAATATGCATTTGGAGGCCCTTCATGGATATTCTCATAAATAGGAAAACTAGGTTTTTATAAAACAGCAAATTCCAATAGAATGTTTTTCCCTTATGTGAGCATGTTATTATATTCTTGGTTCTAAGAACAGGAAACATAGTTTTAGACTGATATTTTCTTTCTGAAGTTCTTTCCATCTGCCAGTAAGGCAAAGATTACATTTTATTTTTATTTTATTTTATTTTATTTTATTTTAAAGATTTTATTTATTTATTTGACACAGAGAGAGAGAGCACACACAAGCAGGGGGAGCTGCAGAGGGAGAGGGAGAAGCCGACTCCCTGTTGAGCAGGGAGCTGGACAGACGAAGAGCTCTATTCCAGGACTCTGGGATCATGACCTGAGCCGAAGGCAGACATTTAACTGACTGAGCCACCCAGGCACCCCCAAAGATTGCATTTTAAATATATTTTTCCTGATTCATATACATTCCCTGCTATCTTTCCTGATAGGCTAGGCTTTTTGTCTTTACCATGTTCCTTTAAAGTGTTAAAGAGATCATCTCATATTTTAAGGGGTAACAGATATCCAACTGATCAGGCAGCCAGCCACCTACCCATCTAGCTATCTGCCCATTTCATTCACGTATCCATTTTTTCAGTAAACATTAATTGAATACATTACTGTGTACCAGGGGCTATGCTGGTGTAAGATATGTCATCATAAATATATTAAGGCATTTGCTTTAGTAGGAGAGATGGACCTATATGTAAATATAACACAGTGTGACAAGTGCAATATTAGAAATGTCCAGTATGAGAAGTAGTAAAGTGAAGGAACTGATTCACTCTTGAAGGAGGTGGGGATATGGAGAACTTAGTTGAGAATATGACTTCTGACCTGAGTTTTTAAAGTAAACAGGAGCTGGTAAAGTAAGCAAGGAGAGTACAGCAGCAGTCCAGGAGGAAGGAATCGGAGCAGAGGTTTCAAGACATATCCAAACTAATTGAAAGGAGTTTTTAAAAACTTTTAAATAAGAAAAATTATACCTTATGATAAGTAATATTAATATTTATGTAATGATTGACATTTGGTCAACTCTATGAATAATAATTTTAGCATTTTATATAAAATTAGCAAAATGGAAGAAAATTATTATTGTTTTAATTTGAAAATTAGCATCACTATATTTCATTCTGAAAATATTAATTTTTAAAATCATTACTAGAAGAGTCTTGTTGCTTGGTACTGGTGAGCCACAAATTTCTCCCTAGACTCTTCTCTTAGGATTATGTCCATTCTCTGGCTTAAGGTGAGTATCATTTCTTCTAAATGGCTTATAATTAGTGCTTAGCCTCAGCTCTGCCCTCCTTTTCTGAATAAGGCCTAGGGGTTAAACTTGTTTTCTTTCTCCCATTTCAAGACCTTGGCCAAGCCTGGTTGTTCATGGTCCTCGGGAGGGACATTGCTAGGAAATGGGCTCTTCTTTTATGCCCAGGACAGTGCTGTGCTGTGCAAATAGACACTATAGGAGATAATACCAACTGCCTTGCTAATAACTTTGAACTCTAAGGATTCTGCAAGTCTTCTCCTGGATAAAGCAACACTAGTTTATAATATAGGTGACTTTTTGCTTTAACTGCAAAAGCACGTTTTTTCCCCATTAGACTTGTCTTGTTTGGGACCAGAGGCTTGCTGAGATAAAACTGGGGAAAATAACAAACTTTAGTGAGCCGATCAGTTTTATATATGTGCAAACTCTCAGCACTACGTAATGTAAGGTAATAGCATGGTCTTAATGACTGTGCTTCAGAATGTGGTACGAAATCATTCGTGGAGAGAAATATAAAAAAGATCTGTTAAAATGTTATGGACCTGAAGATGTGGAACATGAAGTGGAGCTAATGGAAGGAGATCAGAAATGTATTGAGTGAAAGAAAATTAAGGTCAGTTGTCTTTAAGCCGTACTCTGGAGTTGAAGTTTAAGGGGGAGGGAAGGGAAAATGTTGTTTTCTATAGTTGGAAGTCATAAAAGGAGAGGTAATGGTCTAGAATTAGGCGCATTCAGGTAAGGCAAGAAGTAATCACTGAGCAGGAAGGTACCTGAGTCATCCTAATTAGAACTGCTTAAAAATAGGACAACTAAAATGCTGGTGGGGTTAACTTTTATAATCATGATCCAGAGAGGAGGGGAATTAACCCCAAGACAAGTTCCAGTGCAGGCTTTTCCTTGAAGACCTACCTCCAGGTTGCAGCCTCCCTGTTTTTTTGTTTTTGTTTTTGTTTTCTCATTTTTGTTCTTCTCTGCTTATATCTCTGATTTTTCTATGGCATTTTTTATTTTCTGAAACTTGGGCAACCCAATTGTCTGTACCAAAATATACTCCCCCTTGTCTTTACAGATTTATCTAATAAATTATTTCTTGTAAAAATCATCTGTAATTGTTCTAGAATTCTCTGTGGCTTGAAGCTATTGCAATAAGTCCAAATTAATTCTACTTCTAAGTATCTGTGCTAATGGGTAATTTATCCAAGTTGGAGAGTTGTTAGTATATTTATGATGCCATCATCAGGAATTTAAGGACCTAGGTACCTTCACAGGAAGAAAAATACATAGAATCGCAGCCACAGTGGTCTTGAATTCAGAATAAAAGCCTTTGAAATCTGTGACTTTGGTTGTATGATGAATCAGGTATGAGAATATATATTAATTTGCATAACTATTTCTGGAAACACATATAAGGCAAATTGCTGTCAATGGATGCAAAGAAGCTAATGGCATAATCTAGTTTTTCAATTACTCTAAAAAATGTCAAGATCAGTCAGTTCTTTCCAACAGGTTGGAATGGCACTGATTTTGAGTTTCTTCCTTTTCTTTGAGCAGAATCTTTTTCTATTTGACTATTTCTGTAACTTTCTAAGAGAGAATATGCTGGGCCAAGAAGAAAAACAAATTGTTGATGGCTATAAAAGAATGGCTTGTTTTCAACCAGAGACTCAAATGAGATTTATAATATATTCCAATTACTTTTTGTTTCTCCCTATAGCATAGTAATACACAGTGGATTCACTTTGTGTTCATGTTCTTTCTCTCGTTCAATATCAGTGATATATACCTGAATTAGTGATCATGACAATTGTACAGATCATTTTCATTTGTCAGAACTTTATTCATTAGAATCTTTCTGCATTCCCTCTTCCCTGTGTTTCAATAAAATTCCTTGTAACATTATGCATGTGCTTATGTGTGTATATATGTGTAGGATGTGTATGCATAAACACACATACCACACAACACCGAGAACCATTTCTCCCCCATATACCTGCTCCATCATTCTAATTTCTAATGCCTTTCTAATTTTATAGCTGTTGGTTATATGAAATTTTAAGCAACTTCAAAATATTTTTGAATCATTTTCTATTTCTTCTGCTATAAGAAACAAATATGTGTTTTATAATTAACCTAAATTCTGTGGGTTTTTATTTTTTTTAAAGATTTTATTTATTTATTTGACAGAGAGAGACACAGTGAGAGAAGGAACACAAGCAGGGGGAGTGGGAGAGGGAGAAGCAGGCTTCCCGCGGAGCAGGGAGCCCGATACGGGGCTCGATGCGGGGCTCGATCCCAGGACCCCGGGATCATGACCCGAGCCGAAGGAAGACGCTTAACAACTGAGCCACCCAGGCGTCCCTCTGTGGGTTTTTAAATATAAGACTTATAGAAATCAATGCCTACTTATAATTTGGTACATTTGTGTGAATTCATCAAATGTTTAAGGAGTGCCTACTTTATGACAAGCACTGTACTGGGTGCTAGGGAGACAGTGGTGAATTCATCAGACAAGGTTCCTGCCTTCATGGAGGTTACAATCTGGTGAAAATGAGATTAATTAACCTTCCTAACCTTCAGTGTTCTCATATATAAAGTGAACATAATAATAATAATATCTGAATTTTTAGCATTGCTGTGAAGAGTGAGATAATGAATAAAAGGCTCTTACCATTGCCTCTGGTCCATAGTGTAAATTATAATAAACTTGGTGGTGACTGTGACTAGGGAGAGGGCAGTGGGAATGGAGAGTAGAGAGTTTAAAATTCTTAGAAGACAGTATACATAGGACTCAGTGATTAGCTAGATGTAGGGGTGGAGGGTTGTGAAGGACTCAAGGGTTGCCAGCTTTAGCAAACTACAGAAAGCTCAGTTAAATTTAAATTTTCAATAATCATAAATTTTTAATATAAACCAATAGCACAGACTTTCACGATAAACTCAGTTTATCAGAAATTTAAATTTAACTGTCTATCTTTTATTTTGTCTGGCTACCTTCCCAAAGATGTCACAGGGTTTAGGTTGAGCAGTTGAATAAATGGTGGTCCTATTTGCTGGAATGGAGATATTAGAGGAGGACTAGTTTTTTAGCGGAAAGGTCATGAAGTAGATTTTGAACACACTGAATTTTAGTTGCCTGGGAGACACCCAGGTACTTTGGTTGTAACTGATACACTAGTGAAGAACAGCTGTAACCACGTTTGTTTTGGGCATTGGGATGTGCCATGATAGTGTTCCGGTTTTGGTGTAATCAAAACACTATCTTTTAAAGAAAAGCCTGGATGGGAAGTAATAACTAAACACTTTTCATTTCTTTATTTCCAGGTTTTTATATTTCTCCAGGCAATGCCCCTGGCTGCCTGCCATGTTCATGCCATGTAACAGGTGCAGTTCATCACATCTGTAATAGCCTAACTGGTCAGTGCATTTGCCAAGACGTTTCCATTGCTGGGCAAAGTTGTGACCATTGTAGAGACCTTTACTTTGGATTTGATCCTCAGACTGGAAGGTAAATATTTTTAATAATATTTAAATATTTGTATTGAATTACATTTGTTAATTACTTTATATCATAACAATGAGTTTTTGTCAGTGTTTTATGTAAAAAGCAATATTTTTTGTCCTCCCTAGTTTGTTGATATATTTTTGACTCTTTGATGTCTGCATTTGTTGAACATAATAGTAATCTTTGTATATTTCCTAGAGTTCCAATGAATAGGTTGCTGAATGTTGATAGATGTCCCTAGTATTAAGGTCTGCAAATATTTAACTAGATAAAATCCTTTTCCCTCAAAGAACTTACAATTTGGTTAGAGAAAGACAGGTAAAGATATATCCATAAAAGTAAATGTGTGCACATGTACACACACACACACACACCATAAGGGCTGGGATATACAGCATATGTATATAGAAGCTTTATTCTACATGGTCCCTGAATTTATTTCTTATTTATTTGTTTACTGCATCCATTTATGTTGTCCTTGTCTTTCTAATTTACAATTAAAGACCAGTAGGAAAAAAAAGAGAAAAAAAAAACCCAAAAAATAAAGGCCAGCAGATTAAAACATATTTTTTATAAGTGATATGATTTTTTCCCTAGTGTGTAAAGTACATTTTTGAAAATAAATTACCCACTCTTCAAAGTTACACATCTTTAATGTTCTACTGCTTGTTCTCTGAATATCTGTGGACATTTATTTTCATGCATGTGTGCTCATTGTTGTATTTTTGAAAATGTGCTGGAATGCTAATTCCATGTGTGTTTTTGGGTCTGGTCAGATTATGTTTGTCTAGGGTTGGGACTATATCCATGAATTCTTTGGCATTCCTATCCCCAAGCAATAGTATTATGTTCTGTACACACCAATCAAAGCTGTTTCTCAATATGCGTGTGTGTGTTTATAAATATAATTGCTAATTAGTCAGGGTTTGAGATTATCTGGGCTCTTTTCAACTCATTGTCCCCTGCTGCCTGCCTTTTGGCTGTTACACTCTTCATTAACACCTCGATTAGAGTGTGGACAGGGTGACAGGGTAAATTATTGAAAAAGAACTCAAAACTAGTGTGTTTGGCTTTCTACTAAAATCCAATGTGATTTAAAATCTTTCACATGATATTTAAAATATGTATTAAAACAATTATTGTTCTTATTACATATCTTTTTGTTTTTTAATCCATGCTGTTCTGCTTCTGTTACCATTGGAAGGAATATCATCTTGGTGGTCTGAGAGTATTTCTACTCCTTTCTGCAGATAATAAATCACTCTGAATGAGTATAGAAAACATGTGGTAGAGCAAATGTTAAATAAAAGGTATTGCCAGGATTTTGATAGTAAAATTGGGGTCAGTTATTGTACATATTGTCTCCTCTATGTACTTTTTATTGAAAGACCATCTAACAAATTCCCCAGTTGGAATTCTTAGTTTAGTTTGTTTCACTCCTGGCCACCTCTATCTTTAGGTTTCTTAAATTTTCCATAGTCTTTCTGACAACATTTAATTACCAGAGAAAAACATTCCCCCAATCTACTCTCCTCCTTGAAATACTCATCCCCATCTATGGTGTTTTGTTCCAGTCTCTTACCCATTTCCTTTCTACTGATCCCCCTCATTATTCTTCCCAGTGTTACCACTAAAACTCTTTATTAATGGCCAGAAGATTTCTAATGGTCTCAGCTTTTTCACTTAACTTTATTTAAATGAATCCGATTCCTTCATTACACTACTCATCTGTTCTCCAAAGTTCTTAGATTCAGGCTGACCTTTACCTTATTCTACTTCCCTCTAGTTTATCTACCCATCCCCAGTCCCCACCCGAGTCAAATTCAGGATCAAGAATATTTACAGAATAGTGTTCCATCACCTCTCACTCTGCAATAGGACTTGCTAACACTTGGGATTAGACTCCCTGGATTAAAAGCTGGGTTTAAATTTTAACCTAAATTGATGAGGAACGGGGAGAGCCAAAAAAAAAAAAAAAAAGGTATAATCTACATTATTAGAATAAGGTGCTGAAGTGGAAATCAAGAAGCAGAGCTCAGTAAAATAAAAAGGGATGAGTGCAGGTTGGAGTCTAGGAGAAGCCAGAGTGTGAAAAGCCAGGTAGATTCTAAAGAGCAAAAGATCCAGGGTAAGTATGGTTTCAAAGCAAAAAGATTCATGACAAATTTTATATAAATATAACTTTATATCTTTATATATTAGCTGACTCCTGATTACAAGTCAGATTAGGAACTACCTTTTAAAAATCACAAATTGTGGGCGCCTGGGTTAAGCGTCTGCCTTCAGCTCAGGTCATGATCCCAGGGTCCTGGGATCGAGTCCCACATCGAGCTCCCTGCTCAGCGGGAAGCCTGCTTCTCCCTCTCCCACTCCCCCTGCTTGTGTTCCTGCTCTCACTGTGTCTCTCTGTCAAATAAATAAATAAAATCTTTTAAAAAAAATAAAAATCACAAATTGTCCTCTGACATGATACCACTTTTCTTCCATCCTCACTGTACTTATCTTCAGATTTCCAAATTTCCATTCACTGAGAACTTTATCAGAGGGATGGTCTTTTTTCCCTCACCTCTCATTCATTTAATTCCCATTCCAGCAACCAATTCTCATGAACATAACCAGGGTTTTTTTGATCATGGAACTTCTTTTCTTCTCAAATCTTCCTAATCCCTGAAATGTTACTCTGTGAACACATCACATCTTTCCAGTCCTCTTGTCTCCAAATTCCCTCATAAATGGCTCCCAACTTTTCTCAAACCCCTCATCTTTTACCCCTACCTAATACTCTTGATCAGCCCCGTTCCTAACTTTCTCATCTTCTACTCCTAGTCTGGAGCAAAACCACCTTAATCCTGACTCCCTTCAGTAATCCGAGTGCTATTAAAACCTCTCCCTTCGGGCACCTGGGTGGCTCAGTTGGTTAAGCAACTGCCTTCGGCTCAGGTCATGATCCTGGAGTCCGGGGATCGAGTCCCGCATCGGGCTCCCTGCTCAGCGGGGAGTCTGCTTCTCCCTCTCCTGCTCCCCCCTCTTGTGCACTCTCTCTCTCTCTCATTCTCTCTCTCAAATAAATAAAATCTTAAAAAAAAGACTATTAAAAAAAAAAAAACCTCTCCCTTCTGTTGTACTGTGGGTCAGCTCCAGGGATGATGACCCTGCTCCTGCCCTGAACCTGGGAGGGCTTGAAGACATGTGTCTGTGCTGATTGGAAACACTGCCATGCATTTACTTCTCACCCGCTTGCTTTCTTTCCACCTTTAAACTCTTGCCAGTTTCTTCAAGTCCTTGTCCTTGCAGCTAATCTTGTCCTCTGCTTCATAGACTAAACAGAACCAGACATAATTATCTCCAGATTATCTTCTCTCCAGCTCCAATTTGTCTACATTGTCATGTGTTCCCAATTTTAAATCTAGTCTTAGAAGAAAATAACATATAATTTTTAATGACATATTGCCTGTTCTGGATGTGTCCCCTCCTGTTTTTCTCCCTTTGCTTCCCTCTCTGTGTCCCCTTTACATTTCCTTCTTCCTCTGAACTTTGTTGCATCAAATCCTCCCCTTATTTTAACTTAAATCCTTCTCCACTGGCTATATCATAACTATCTACAAATATGATCTTCATCCCCATCCTAAAGCCTCTTCTTTTGCCTCTGCCCTGCGCTGTGAGCCCTGGAAGTTGAGTCTCCTCTCTCACTATTCAATCTTACTTACTAATATTTACAAAGAGTAGTCTTTTTTTTTTCTGCATTTACCTTACTTCTCGTGAATTCCTCAGTCACCATATTTAGTGCAAGTGTTAGCAGAACTTACAAAGTGTCGGCAGCCAAGAACTAGTTAGATGACTCTTAAAACACTCATCCAAATCAAAGAAAGGAAGATAGCCAGAAAAAGTATATAAAAATGGGTTAAGGAAAAGATAAGCTTAGAGAGAGGGGTTTCACTGGAGAGAGAGAGCAGGGGTCAGTGGTGCCTCTCAGTGAGAGGGTTTTACTAGATGCCTTGCAAGGTGATATGTGTCTCCTGAAGTTGAGGAGACCAGTGGACTGATATATTTCTTAGACCTGGAAAATCTATACAAGGAGAGACAATCTGTCAGGGCAGTGAAAGAGAGTGCTTTGATGATTTTATACTCCCAGAGTTTTTCAGGCAAAGGAAAGAGTGTATTTGTCATGACTAGATAAGGTCTACAAGGAAGAGGGACAACATGGGGTTGGTTATCTTAGCACTTGTACAAAGGGCCACCCAGAAGGTTAAAGAGGCCCAAATAGAGAAGAAGATGAGATTCTGGTGAGCTACAAAATTAGTTAGCAACCAGTTGGAATAGAGATACATCTGATTTCTCTAAAATTGTACAAAAGGCCACCCGGAAGGTTAAAGAGGCCCAAATAGAGAAGAAGATGAGATTCTGGTGAGCTACAAAATTAGTTAGCAACCAGTTGGAATAGAGATACATCTGATTTCTCTAAAATTATAGGTGAGAGATACCTAGTAGAGGGAGAAAGATCAATGAAGAAATCACAAGAGTAACACTCCAGTGAAGAGTCAGCTTTGTACACTCTGGGACCAGAGAAAGCAGCCTGCTTTGGGTTTTGGTGGGAACTCCTGCCCCTCCTACGGCCCATGCATGAGAGAAGAAGAGAGTAATAAAAAAAGCAGTAATAAAACTCTACCTTTTCTGGTTGTAGACTTGCTGCTTTCATCATGTCCTAGCTAGAAAAAAGGGGAGAAGTCTGTTCTTTAAAATATCTATTCTTTGAATAGATGGGAGTATTGACTAATATACTGCACTACACATTTTATTGTCTGAATTTAGCCTATTTTCTTCCTGTCAGCTTTATTTAGGTATAATTGACATATATATATATATATATATATATATATATTCTCAAAAGATCAGGGAAAGATAAGCGTAAAATTGATTTATGATTGCTTCTTATGACTTCTGGTTTTTCAATGTATCAATTATTTTATTGTCCTCCCTAGTTCTTAAAATTAGCTCTTTCTTTGGCCTCCAAGATCCTATCTCTCTGATTTGTCTTCTTTTCTTGGTTATTCCTCTTTAATCTGCCCCAAGAGGCCCAATTTACATATCTGTGTTTATGATTTTAGCCACTATATGATGTTAATGACTCCCCAGTATATCATCATCTGTTCAGATCTCTGCCATGAGCTCTAGGCCTATAGTTACCCATCTCTTTGAGGTTTAAATTTGCATGTCTCTCATTCTTAACATAGCCAACACAGAACTAATTCTTCTTTATATTACTTTCCTCATTTCCTCCCAAAATGAAAATAAAAGTCTCAAGACATCTCATGCCATCATCTTCTTGGTGAAGGGATATAAATCTTTAAATTTAAGTCACACCACCCGTAGGTGAGTGGCGCTCAGGATCCTCTCAGATTGGACAGGATTGGCTCTGATATTGAGCATAGGTTGCCACTAGAAAGAGCTATTGTAAGTAAGAGCTACCATATATAATGTATCTTTTCTGAAATGAATAGAACGAATAAAGCTTCCCATGACCATTTGAGGCCCAAGGAAATCAGCAGGATTTGTCCTCTGCTAAAATCAGTCATATGGAATGCATGTGCTTTGAGTTGACCCTTTTATTCCACTGATGAGTTTGACTGTCTCTTTTCACTTTAACGTTGATAATCATTAGAGAAGAAATCCTCTGGCACAGAAGGTCATGGAGGAAGATATTTCAAAATGTGACAATGAGAATTGCTTGAGTTTACACTTTTGCTCATCATTGAGAAGAGATAAAAATGGATTTTATTCTTTTTATGTTTTCCATTCCTTTCCTGAATGATATTGAAATCTCTTTGTTGACTTCAGGTTGTTATTGTGTATATATACTAACACTGACTATTTTGAAAATGTGCACAAAGATGACTAAAATATATGAGATTCCATTTAGTAGAAGGAATTTTGTTTCTTGAAGGAAAACTTCACTTATAGTCAAAATATATACAGACATACTGCATAAGAAAATAACTATTGATGCCCTGATGACAAATTTTTTTTAGAAAAGAAAGAAAGTCAACTAAAATGAATCAAATCTGTTTTGAACTAGGTACTATGGTAGGTACTTACAAATATACATTTTTTTTCACCAATTTCCAAAATTCTATAGCAGATTGTCAGTATTTTGTTGTTAAACAAGAAGATGCAAATTTCATTGTATCTCTTTATTCGTTTAGAAAATAAATTAACTTTCTCATCTGCTTTTTCCATTTATGTATTCAGAGGACCTTATTTAATCCTCCATAAAGTTTACACATTACCCCAGCTCTTCTTCGTGTTCTTTTTATTGTACAGTTATGTTTCCTATATTTTTCTCTTGGCTTATTTTCTAGACTTTTCATATACTCCCAAGGACAAAATAAATAAAATAGGCCCTCACCCTAAACTGCAGAAACAACAGCAAAAATCCACCAAACACGACAGTAACAGGCTGGAAAATCATTTGCCTGTTTTCACCCAAGTGGTTCATTCTTCAAAAGTTACCTATCACAAAAAGGGGGCATGTATTTTAAAAAGCTGATCCAAGTGCAAAAATCACTGTGTTTACCTCTGACATATAAAGCAAACATGATTTAATCAGTATTGAAAACAATGAAGCAAAAAAATCTGCCCACTGAAAAATCAATAAAGGAAAAAAAGTATATATATTTGTCTAAACCAAAAACAATGAGACAAAAATGGGCCATATTCAATTCATCTCAGTTGGTAGTTGAGACCCATATTTGACAGTGTACACTCTGTGTTGAGTGTCCTCAACCTGACCTGTAAGTACGATTCCTCCTTCCCATGGCCAAGCTTGCTCTAGCTCATCAGGTGTAGCACTATTTCTCTTATGTACCACCCACATATCACAGTCCCCCAAAGTTTCTCCTCTAATGACTTCTTCTTTATATATTCATTAGTTGTATTTTGTCTTTTTGAGCCTCAAGGAGCTAGGAGCTAGAAGTATCACTACTGGTCTCTTATTCGCTGACACACACCAAACTGTAATTTTTCTCACAGAGTAGGAAATTGGGATCTAGGCTGGCCAGAGAATCTGAAGGCTCAGAGTCCTAAAACATACGATAAAGTAAAATTCTTCCATGACCACATTATTTTTGGTTTTGCTGCAAACATTCTCCATTTGAACACTGAATTATAGATCTGGTATGTTAATCTTTTCACATGTGTATTTCCAATTGATCGCAATTGGTCTTTCTTTGAGAACCAGATCAATGACTTCAAATGAAAGCAGATAATTTACTTGTCAACTTATGTCCATACATGGTGTGGGAATATTGGGGAATGTGCCTCACAGATTTGTGCTCCACAATGATTCTTTGTTAGACAGCTGGCTCTTATCCAGGGTGATGAGAGTAAAAGGGCTATATACCTCTCATCATCTAGTGATCTAGCCATACCACAAAGTAGTGGCAGAGTTCCCAGAAAGAGAGCAGAACCCTTGAGGCCTACACTTGAGACTGTCACATTGTTACATTTGCCTTATTCTATTGGCCAAAGCGAGTCACAGACCAGCCCTTATTCAGGAATGGGGAAATAGATTCTACTTTTGGATGATGGAATTTACTTGGTTTAAAGGGCCTACATAAAGAGAGGGGTGAACAATTGTGATCATTTTTACAATCCCCCATGACCCTAAACAGCATATTCTTCTTTCATACAGATTTTGTATGATTCTCTAAGAAATGTCCATTTTTATAAATTAGTAGCATTTATTCAATGTGATGTAATAAGTATAACTCAGTGTCGGGTATCAGGATATCTAGGTTCCAGTTATGGCTTCTCCACTTGACTAGGCATATTAGTTTCCTATTACTACTGTAATAAATTACTACAAATTTAGTAGCTTAAAACAACATTAATCTATTCTCTCACAGTTCTGGAGGTCAAAAGTCCTAAAGTAATTTTATTGGGCTCAAGGGATCAGCAGACCTATGTTTCTTTTGGATACTCTAGGAAAAAATCCATTTCCTTGCTTTTGCCAATTTGAGAGACCACCTACTTCCTTAGCTCATGGCTCCTTCCTTCATGTTCAAAGCCAGCAGAGTAATGTTTTCTCTCTTTTCTGACCTCTGCTTATATTCTTCCAACTTTTCACTCTAACTCTCACCTTCCTGCTTCTTCCCATCATTTTGTGATTACATTGGACACTTTTGGATAATCCGGGATGATTTCTCCAACTCAAAATTCTTAATCCCATCTGCAAGTTCCTTTTACCAAGTAAGGTGTAACATATTCACAAGTTCCAGACATTAGGACTTGGAGATTCTTGAGAGGTCATAATTCAACCTACTGTGCCAGAGTTCAGCAAACCATGGCCTGCAGACCAGATCTGACCTGCCATCTCTTTGTGGAAATAAAGTTTTATTAGAACACAACAAATTCATTCTTTATATATTGTCTTTGACTGCATTCATACTGCAGCGGAGATCTAATGGCCCACAAAGCCTAAAATATTTACTATCTGTTCCTTTATAGATAAAGATTGTTGACCCAAAAACCAGATTTACTGTCACCTTGGGCAAGTTACTTATTTCCACTAAGAATCATAAAATCAGCTTTTTAGACTTGGAAAGAACCTTAGTTTTGGTTAAACTCTGCCCTATACATTTCTCTGCATAAATCACCTTTTCAGAATAACTAGTCACTCAGTTTCTGCTTGAAAATATGGAACTAAAAAGAACCTCTCTGTCTCATGGAGCAACTTGTGTGTTTCAGACAACTAATTCTGAGAAAGATCATTTCACTCCTGTGCCTAGTTTTATTTCTGCCTTCCGGGACCATATTGAATAAGTGTAATCTCTCTTCTACCTTAAAACACTAAGAATTTGAACCTGTTATCATGCCTTAAAATTATTATATTACTATAATGTGGAGGTTAAGGAAAGTGACTTGAGAGTTTCTTCTAGATGTAAACATATGTGATATTGTTAATATTGTGAATCTGCTGAGATTTTATTTCTTTTAAATATTTGGTTTTGGTGACCAATATGTGGGATTAGGTGGAGTGTCAAAAAAGGGGAAAGTGGTAGGGATTGCGGGTGCAGAATCTTGCTAAGCAACCTCTTCTCTAAATGACAGGAATACCACCTCCCTGGACTCAGATGTTACAGTTGCCTGGATGCAAGAGACTGCCCAGATTTAGTCCTGATGAGTCCCTTTATTTGTGCCTGGGAAGGCTTCAGTACAGAGGGTGGACTGGGTACCATTGACTCCTTCCTTCTAGATGAGATGATACAATTCTCACTTCTTCTCCAATAAGCCATGTGTATGGCTTTCAGTTCACATAAGGAGGATCTCTAAGCCCCAAATCCCTCTCCTATAATTCTGATTCCGGTTCCAAGAGAATCCAATGCTATTCATAGGCTGTGATGAAAGGAAACCTAAGAACCCCAGTGAGACACACTTCTATTGCAGAGAGGAAATATAATCTTAACCAGGGAAAACCAAAATCATCTCTAGAGCAATCTAGCACTTACAAGATCCTCAATAAGAGGACTGAACTGAGAACTCTTCTGGCCTTGGGGTGTCACAGCAGAGGCCAATGTTGAAGAAAGCTGTCCCTTCCCTGGGGGGACAGGTTAGCTAGGGGAAGAGCTCAGCTGATCAAAAAGGGCTCAAAAGAGCTGAATTGTCCTCAGAGCTACATGTCACATTTGATTTATCTGTGATGTTCTATTCTGAGTCTAAAGCTTTCCTAGTGCTTTATTCATTCATTCATCCATTCAACAATATTTATTGAACCTTTACTGTGTGCTAGGCTTTGTGCTGGGGACGGATGGGAGAAAACTCTTGGTCCAATTTCTCCAGTTCACTTTCAAGCCTCTTTCTGTTTTACTCCTTAATAATCATTAATAATCCTTGTCTAAATTCCCTCAGCAATTTGAGATTTCTTCCTCTTTCATTCTTTCTGTTGAATGGTGTCCCCATCATCTACCTATCAGCAAATTAGAAAACTGGAAATAACTCCATGCCCTTCTTTGCTCCTCTTTTCAATTTGTCTACCTCATCCTACTGATTTTACTTACTCAACAGAAGTAAAACTATCCCTCTCCTTTCCATTGTTCCTTACCATTATCACCATTGTACCTAATCTAGCAATATCTTGCCTCTGCTTACCTTTCCCATTTAACCTTGTCTGTTACCCCTCCCTATTCTGAATTTATATCCAAAAATTTTGAGTTGCTTATAAACTCATACCCTCTCCTGATGTTTCTTTTCTTTTTTTTTTTAAAGATTTTATTTATTTAATTGGGAGAGAGAATGATACAGAGAGAGAGAGCATGAGAGGGGGGAGGGTCCGAGGGAGAAGCAGACTCACTGCTGAGCAGGGAGCCCAATGCGGGACTCGATCCCAGGACTCCAGGATCATGACCTGAGCTGAAGGCAGTCGCTTAACCAACTGAGCCACCTAGGTGCCCCATCCTGATGTTTCTTATCTCTCTCTCTTCTTCCTTTCTGACTTGCTGGGCATATTCCTCTTTAATATTCCTTTTAATAACTTGAGAATCCTCAAACAGACTCCCCACTGAGCACAGAGCCCAATATGGGGCTCAGTCCCAAGACCGTGAGACCATGACCTGAGCCAAAATCAAGAATTGGATACCTAACCGAATGAGCCCCAGGTGCCCCCAAGATTCCTTCTATTTTTTTTAAGATTTTATTTATTTATTTGAGAGGAGGGGGCGAGCACAAGTCAGGGGAGAAAGAAGGGCAAGCAGACTTACACTGAGTGCAGAGCCTGACAAAGGGCTCAATCCAGGACCCTGAGATCATGACCTGAGCCAAACTCAAGAATCGGATGCTCAATTGACTGAGCCACGTAGGTGCCCCCCAAGATTCTTTCTTAATACTCTTTCAGCTGTCCCATTCCCTGCCACCAGGTAGTTTTCTTTTCTGTGCCCACAGAGAGTCTGCATACATCTTTATTAATGCTGTATTTTATATTTTTCACTAGACTATGAGCTCCTTGAAGACAGGGACAACTCTATCTTATTCCTTTTCATGTTCTCAGAGTCTCTTCTGGTCCTGGAACATAATTCGACCTCAATGAATATTATTTATGTCAGTCGATATGTTTAAAAAATTTGATGGTACCCATGAATTGAGGCCCCCGATAGAAGAGAGGTGTTGAAAGAGAAATGTCAATAAAGTGATCTATATCCTGGAATACATCCCTAGACCTCCTGCAGTAGCTCTCCCTCAGATGATAAAGCTTCTGACAATGAAATGCATCATTGAAACACACTCCTTCATTAATAATGATGTTTTGCAGTAATAATAAGCAGGATAGCTCTTTCTCTTAGTATTTGCACAACTGGATAAGTTCCATGGAAAGGAAAATATATGAGATTTGTGATTAAAGAGACAGAAGCCAATTAACTTTTTTCCCATTGTACTCAGTAAACACTGAGTTACTGAAGGGCCCAAACAGAACTAGAATAACAGAGTGCTGGCAGAGATTAGGGATGCTTTACTCCTGTTTTGTTTACCATAATGAACTGGTCAATAAACATCACAAGTTGTTTATCTATATAAATCTTGACAGATTACTCTTTATGAAATCCGTTTAGCAAGTGAGGTTTTCCCATAAGGATGAAAAATGAAGATTTTAAACAGATTGCGGGAGAAGCTCTGACTGTACCAGGAGAGTCAGTGTAATAAAGGTTTCTTTATATTAATATTACAAAAACCATTTATCCTGACAAAATCAATATCACAATTCATCTTAGTTTGGTGTTTCTCTTTCTAAGTTTAAAATGTCTTCTCCTTTATTATGTATAACTTTGTTTTAATAAACGTGAAATATATTTCATTTAGGAGGTGCTCTTGAGAAGGGATAACTTATAAAATGACATGAAACTTGTAGCTTATTTGCTAAAGAGTCTTGGAAATGTTTAAAATTATATTTGGGTGGCTGAGAAATTTATAGGAATCATTTTACTTAAACCTTAATTACAAAATTATCCCTAGTGTCCTTTGCATTAGAAACAAACTATAATATTCAGAAAAGTCTCCTATGAACTTCATTCAGGTAAAATTCTCTCACTGAAGTCAAGCAATTATAACAAGTCAGATAAGTTAGGTATAACAACAGCTGGGATAAGAGACTATAAAATCAGGAATAGTCACATTTAATTACTCAAAACATTGCATGCTTTCCTAAGAAGTGATTTATTTATTCCATTTGGATTCAGAACTTAATATCCCATGGATATTGACAGAGCTGCCTTGGAGTTAAGTGTGTAGCAGCTAGCTGGAAGAAAATAGAACTACATCAAGGGAGGGAATTATGTTATACTCTGGAAACTATTACTCTAAATGTACTGTATGTAAAATAAGTGTGATTGTCTCATGAGTGAATGGTAATAAAAACTGAAATACTCAAGAGACACTTATTCATGAGTGGTGTGGTGTTTTATATATATATATATATATATATATACACACATACATTGGGAGAAGCTTGCCTCTTATTGTTTATGCTTACCAATATTACATTAAATGCTTACAAACAATATACTCTAAGTAATGGCATATAATGAAATTAAGAGCAAATCAAATATTTTGTTGCTTCTATAATTCCATTCTAATTTCAGTGCATAATTTTCTTCAACTGTGATACTTAAGTAGCCTAAATAAAACATCTATTTGAAATGGAGTTCTGATACATGTCTATACATAAAGGACTTAATATAGTTGTTTATAGGGGGAAAATATCCTTTTATCATGACATAAAATGGGCAAACTACAGTAAGGTGGTTTTCAAGAGAAACTGTACTTTATTTATTCCCAAGGTGATATTAGTCTACAAAACAAATTTGCAGCTTATTTAGCAGTCCTTAGCTTTTATCAGCCTTCTTAAGGGTGTTGAATGATTACCCGAGAGATCACACTATAGAAGTTGAAGAGGGATAAAAAAACTATCCATCCAGCATCTTTATTAGAAAATAGAGGTGAATCCATCTAATATTTTAAATGTACCACATGGAAAATTCCTGTTTACAAGTGAGTTGTCTTTTTCCATGTGCTGTTTTGCCTCTCTAATACTTCATGGTGCCAAAATAGCTTATCCTGATCAATGCCATTGGCATACACTAAGAATTTGAATTACTCACCCAGAGGAATCAGGTTTTGGTTTCTATCATGGCAAAATGCCAGGCCAGTGATTTTTACAAGCAACTTTAGGTCCAAGAAATTTAAGTTGGAATGAAGTTATCTCATTATATTTATATCATTAACATCCTTTCATAAATCAGAATAATGCTCTATTCTCCAACCATTCCGGATAAATGAGTTTAGTTCATAAACAGAAAATGAAATATATCCTATATTAAGGCATCAGCAGTACCGGAACATGTCTTCCTCAAACTCTCTTCTTAGTGAAATTTAGTCTTTATAAAACTATAGAGTTTCAAGATTTTTAAGGAGATCCATGGTTATCACACCCAGTGTTCTACTTCATAACCTGATAGATACTTGCAAAGATGATTTATGGGTACCCAATTTAAATTTTTAGCTGTCAGAAAAACTGCTTTTGTGAGAAAGCAAAATTTACAGTATTCTTAACTGAACAACTGGCGTTCAAAATAATCCATAAGATGTATCGTGGCATGAAAAAAAAACAATATAACACTTTTTTTTGCCATTAATTAGTTTACAAAGGGAAGGCTTCATTGAGATTTTATCGTGAGCAACATTTTGTTAAAGATTCTTTTTCTGTCTTGTTTGATGTTGTGTTTATTTGTTTAGCTCAAGTGTTCTTTTCAGTATATTGGCTAAAACAGGCCATCTTATTTCACAATGTTATTGATAGATGTAACTTATACTATGAATTATTAATCAAAACATTATTCTCTTTGATGGTTTGTTTGTCTTGTTTTCAGATGTCAGCCTTGCAATTGTCATCTCTCAGGAGCCTTGAATGAAACCTGTCACTTGGTCACAGGCCAGTGTTTCTGTAAACGATTTGTCACTGGATCCAAGTGTGATACTTGTGTTCCCAGTGCAAGCCATTTGGATGTGAACAATCCACTGGGCTGCAGCAAAAGTAAGTGAACTCTGGCTCTGTGCTGGTGGATGAAACATCACGCAGGGAAGAGTGTCTTGTTATTTTCTTTCTCCATTGAGAACCCATCAGAAAGGCTTAGGCACAAGGTGGAGAATTTAGGTGGGAAATGGAAAAAAAAATTACACTAAATGAAACTTGTGTTCTTTTTCCTTGATTAGATTATTGAAATGGCAATTATGTTAGTAGTGGGAAATTTAAAACATGTTGTTAGAATGGAATCACTAGTGTGGCGACCAGCGTCCTGGTTTTCCCCCAGACATTGGAATTTCCAGTGACAGAGGACTTTCAGTGCAAAAATCAACACGACTGGTTGAAACAAAATGATTGGTCACCCCACCAAGCAAGGACATTCCCAGCCAATTTTCTATAACACATGTGAGATTTATTCTTATTTTTTATGAGTTATGTCCTTCCATCCCCCCAATTTTATGGGTACCATGCTATTATTTGTTGGTTATTGATATTATAGCTATTATCACTGTTTATCATAGCATATAATTCCTATATTTGATATTTCTTTTGCCAGTTGTATTAGTTATTTAAGTATCTCTCACATTTCTATTTTTAACTCCTGGAAGTCAAAGATTACATCTTAGTGTCTTTTGACTTTTCAACACCATTCTCCAGTGCCTTGACTTGACTTCTCAAGGTCAACTGCAGTCTTACAGTTTTATAGCATATTGATGATTGATATATATTTACTCTAAGATCATATATCCTTACCTTTTCCAGAATTTCTAAGAAATGCCTGCTGAGAACATGTGGTAAGGTGCCCTCTGCAACATATTGTACAATGCATGTTCTCCTTGGGGTGTCCTGGGACTATCATGAGTCACAGTGCAAGGGAATGCCCTAAGTCAGGACAAATCATCATAAACAAGCATGCTTGGAACTGTGTTATCTACATTTAAGGGAGAGAGAAATAAGTCAGAAAATATTGGGCTCCACAGCAACCATACTAGATTTTGAGGTAGTGGAAGGCAGGGTGTAGCTAATGATTAACAAGACATATTCAGATTTTGTACCTGTGTGGTTTATATTCAGTATCCTGTGTTTTATTTGGTCTCTCTGGATGTTAGTATAAGTAAAATGGTAGGCATTTATGCTTCTTTTGGGAAAGGACTTTCGTAATTGCCTTTCTGTGTAAATACAGTCTAAACATAAATCTGGATTTCACTGAGAATTTAATTAATATTTGCTATTCATTGATTAACTATAGAATTGACTGATTTCTATGCAACAGGAATTCCAACATATTGCTTTGGATGTCAGTTGTAGATCATCATTTTGTGAGAACATTACATATAACATACTGAATCTTAGCAATTTTTGATTGGTTCTGCCACTAATTTTGTGTGAAAATATTGACATCTCCCCTTTTTTCTACCTACTCTTACATCTAAGACACGGTCTAGGAACTATACCTCAGGCAAAACTGGACAGTTTGCTTCACCTGGCCTACATTTCTTGGTAGTGGTAGACATTTGCTTTTCTATTTTGTCTTTCCTTCTCTGGGCTGAATCTTCTTGTCTTTCCAAATTCTTCCAATTTTTAATAGTTAAAAAAAGGTTTATATTCCTCTTCTTCCATATATATATATATATATATATATATATATATATATATATATGGAAGTGCCTTGACTTGACACACACACACACACACACACACACACAAATACACACAAACATATATCTATGTATATATTTAAATGTTCTTTTTAAAATTGTGATCCTTACTGTTGAATACATTTGTTCAACCACTTCTAGTAGTTGCTGCTGTTGTTTTGGGTGTGTGTTTCACAAAATTTACAAAACACTGGGCAAAGTTAGAAACTCAGTATCTACAGAAACTCAGGGAGTTCATTCAATTAAAAAAAAAATATGACGAGATTCCTGCCTTTAAAAGAGCTTGAAACCTCTGTATAGGTTTCTTTTTTGTATAAGAGGTCTATTTATAAAACAATTTCTAAAAAAAAAAAAAAAAAGAGCTTGAAACCTAGTCAGCAGAAGTGATGGGTACACTCACAGTAGACAGGAGTGAACAAAGGGCCCAGGAAATGCTGACTGTGGTATGAGTATGAAGGAGGCTGCTTTTCCTTCCTGTTCCACCTTGATTTTTTACATGGTACTTGCTTTTTATCCTAGCAACAGCCGGAACAACCAGCTTCCCAAAGATACTATGCTATTGAAAGGAATGTAGTACTATCTATTGTTGAAACTGTGAACTACCTCAGGCTGGTATTTTCCTCTGTGTCCAACAGATGTCAAGCATGTGTTTTCCTTGAACATTAGACTGTTTCATGATGTCCTTCTACACAGTTTTGGGAACCACAGGGTTATGACTATTATCTTTCCCACTTCCTTAGAGACCAGTGGCAATAGGTTAGCAATATCATCTGTAATTTTTTCCTTTTTTTTTTTTTGATGGGGAGTTGAGTTGGGAATCTGAGCATATAATTTCCAGAGTACAGGAAAATTGAATTCAGATAAGGTAGTTAGACCCTCTCTCATAATCTGCTTCCTTATTTCGTGATTCATTTCTTTCCTATCAATATTTGTTTCATGCTTTCAAAATGATAGTCATTCTCCTTGATAGAGGTAATACAAAACAGGTATTAAATAATTCTGCCTTCTGTATGCTTTACTAGTGAATGAAATGAAATGTCATTTGCCCTAAACTTATATATATAATAGTTATAATATATATATATATATATATATATATATATATATATATAAAATTCATAGCTCTTTTGTGTTTAAGTCTTCTTGACACTACTCACTTCTATTTTTATCTTTGGTTATTTATCCATCTTATCACTCACATTTTTTCCTTTATCCATACTTATCAGAGAAGATTTTGTAGCTAAACTCCTTTTAAAAAAATATTTTCTGGGTGCCTGGGTGGCTCAGTTGGTTAAGCGACTGCCTTCGGCTTAGGTCATGATCCTGGAGTCCCGGGATCGAGTCCCACATCGGGCTTCCTGCTCAGCAGGGAGTCTGCTTCTCCCTCTGACCCTCTTCCCTCGTGCTTTCTATCTCTCATTCTCTTTCTCTCTCAAATAAATAAATAAAATCTTAAAAAAAATATTTTCATTGTGGTAACATAGATATGACATAAAAGTGACCATATCAGCCATTTTTAAATGTACAATCAGTGATATTAAATATATTCATAATGTCGTGCAACCATCACTACCATGCATCTCCATAACTCTTTACTTCTTGTGAAATGGAAACTGTATACCCTCATTAAACAATAATACCTTCCATTTGCCCCCAGCCCCTGGTAACCACAATTTTACTTTCTGTCTGTATAATTTTGAAAAATCTAAGAACCTCATATAAGTAAAATCATAAAATATTTGCCTTTTTGCCTGTGGCTTTTTTCACTTTGCATATGTCCTCAAGGGTCATCCATTTTGTAGCTTGTCTCAGAATTTCCTTCCTTTTAAGGCTGAATGATATTCTATTGTATGCATATACCACATTTTGCTTATCCATTCATCTGTCAATGGACACTTGGGTTGCTTCCATGTTTTGGCTTACGTGAGTAATGCTGCTATGAATACGGGTGTGTAGCCATTTCTTCAAGACTTTGCTTTCAATGACTCTGCTTTCAATTCTGTTGGAGATATAATCAGAAATGGAATTGCTGGATCATATGGTAATTCTATTTTTAATTTTTTTGAGGAACTGCCATGCTTTTCTCTACAGCAGCTTTACTATTTTAAATTCCCACTGACAGTGCACAAGGGCTCAAATTTCTCCATGTCCTTGCCAACATTGTTGTTTTTTATTTATTTATAGTAGCCATCTAATGTGTATGAGATGCTGTCCCATTTTAGTTTTGATATGCATTTCCCTAATGATTAGTGATATTGAGCATCTTTTCAGAGTTATTGGCTATTTGTATATCTCCTTTAGAGAAAGTGTATTCCAGTTATTTGTCCACTTTTAAATTGGGTTATTTGTCTTTATTAGAGTTGTAATTGTTCTTTACATATTTTAGATATATTATTTTTTATATCTTTATTAGATATATGATTTGCAAATGTTTTTTTCCATTCTGTATGTTTTCTTTTCACTTTCTTGATAGTGTCATTTGAAGCACAGATGTTTTAAAATTTGGTAAATTTCAATTTGTCCATTTTTTGTTATTGTTTATACATTTGATGTCATATCTAAGAAACTACTGTCAAATCCAAAGTTATGAAGGTTTCCCCCATGTTTTCTTTTTTATTATTATTATGTTCAGTTAGCCACTGTATAGTATATCATTAATTTTTGATGTAGTGTTCAGTGATTCGTTAGTTACATATAACACCCAGTGCACATCACAACACTTGCCCCCTTAATACCTATGACCCTGTTACCCCCTCGCCCCACCTCCCTCCCTTCTGAGACCCTCGGTTCATTTCCCGGGGTCCATAGTCTCTCATGGTTCATCTCCCTCTCTGATTTCTCCCCCTTCATATTTCCCTCTCTTCCCCTGTAGTCCTCCAAGCTATTGCTTATGTTCCACATATAAGTGAAACCATATGGTAATTGTCTTTCTCTGTTTGACTTACTTCACTTAGCATAATCCCCTCTAGTTCCATCCATGTCAGTGCAAATAGTGGGTATTCATCCTTTCTGATGGCTGAATAATATTCCATTGTATATGAACCACATCGTCTTTATCCATTCGTCTGTTGAAGGTTATCTCGGCTCCTTCCACAGCTGGGCTATTGTGGACATTGCTGCTATGAACATTGGGGTACATGTGCCCCTTCTTTTCACTACATTTGTGTCTTTTCCCCTATGTTTTCTTCTTAGAGTCGTACAGTTTTAGCTCTTAGATTTAGGGTCTTTGATCCATTTTTGAATTAATTTTTAGATATATCGTGAGTTGAGCTTCCACTACCATTCATTTCAAAAGTGGATTTCCAGTTGTTCCGGCACTGTTTTTTGAAAGAACTATTTCCCCCTTGGTTCTTGCTAATCTTATTGAAAATCAGTTTACTGTATTCTGTTGACTTCTTATATTTTTGTGTTATTTTATTACTAGTTGCTTTATGAATTAGAATATGCATCTTCATTTGCCACAGTCTACTTCAAGTTTGTACTGATTTAATGCTGGTAAAATATAACAAGTAAACTCTTGATATATGTCCCTTCCTTTCTTCATCTTTGAGTTATGATACTGTGTAGTTGTGTGTATGCATGTGTGTATGTGTGTGTATATATAATAAACCCTACATTACACTAATAGAATTATAATTTTCTTTTAACAGTACTAGGTTTTTAAAAATTATTTGAGAGAAAAAAACAATATGAATATATACACACATACACAGAGAGTCTTTAATGTTTACCCACATATTTACCATTTCTAGTGTTCTTCCCACCTCTACATGATTCAATTTATTTGCTCTCTGTGTCATTTCCTTTTGGCCTGATGGATTTCTTTAATATTTCTTGCAGGGCTAGTCTGCCAGCAATAAATTCTCCCACTATTTTAAAAAAATTATCTGCAAATACCTCCTTCCTTCCTTCTTTTTTTTGATTGGTACTTTTTCTGGATAGAACTCTTGATAACAAGTATTCTTTTTTCTTTTAGGACTTTGAATATGTCATTCTACTACCTTATGGCCTCCATCATTTCTTCCAGGCTTTAATTGTATTTTTCTTCAAATGTGAATGAATTTTCTCTTACTCCTTTAAAAGTTTTGTTCTTATCTTTCAGCAGTTTGACTATGATATGTTTGGTATGAATCTTTTGGTATCCTACTTAGATTCATTGTACTTTTTGGAAATGTAGATAAATGTTTTCCATCAAATTTGGGAAGTTTGAGCCAGTATTTCTTCAAATATTTTCTTCCACTTTCTGTATCTTCTCCACTTTAGAGATCCCATGACACCTATTTTGGTGCATGGTACACCTGATGTGGTCTCACAGGTCTCTGAGGATCTGTTCATTTTTGTTCTATTTTTTTTTTTCTCCTTTCTGTGGATTGGCTAAATCATTGCTGTATCATTACATTCTACCTATTGCTTTTTTTTTAATACTTTTTTTTTCTTAGAGAGAGCATGTGTGCTAGTGGGGGAGGGGCAAAGAGAGAGGGGGAGAGAGAGAGAGAAAGAGAGAATCTTAAGCAGGCTCCACACCCAGCACAGAGCCCTACACAGGGCTTGATCTCACGACCCTGAGATTGTGACCTGAACTGAAATCAAGAGTTGGAAACTGAACTGACTGAGTCACCCAGGAGCCCCCTTCCCTCTTGCTTTATCTTCAAGTTCACTGATTCTTGCTCTTTTCCTTTCAAATCTGCCATTGAGGACTTTTTAGGGAATTTTTCTTTTCAGTTGCTGTATTGTTCAGCTCTGGACTTTAGTGTTTTTATACATTCTCTTTATGTATTAAAGTTCCCTTTTCACTGAATCATCATCAGATTTTTCTTTAACTCTTAGAACATATTTATAATAGCTGCATTGAAGTGGTTTTTGCTGTACTCAATACTGGGGATCATTCAGAGTCTGTTTCTCTCCACTGTTATTTTTATGAGTATAGTTCACTGTTTCTTTGAGTGTATTGTAATTTTATGTTGAAAACACTTAAGTTGTTAGATTTTTTTTTGGTAATTTGCATAGACTTAAACGGTGGAAAACGTTCTCTACTGCAGTGTACAGCTGTTGATGTCAAATCAGGTTTTTGTTTTTTTTTTTAATTTTTACTTACAGCCTGGCTTCTGAGGGGTCATTGCTGTGTCTGAATCAGCCAAAGATTTGGTCAGTGTCTGGGCTCAAATACTTCCAAATTATATAGCTTCTGCCAGTCAATACGTGTATGGTTTGGGGGATGTTTTCAGAGTTATAGCTATTCCCAGTTCTTCTTTGGCCTTCATTTTCCACTGGCTCTCGTGGTTTTCCCCCATACCTTCATAGTTTTCCAGCCAGCTAGGAATCTTTGGAGAGCTTATCTCAGGCCTCCCATGGCTCTATCATACCCAGGATCTCCTGGTTTATTATCTGGTAAACTCACCACTTAACCTAGCTGGGAGCATGTGCTCAGGCTAGAAAACCTGTGAGTTTTCCCTCTTGTTCCCAGTTGACTGTGCCAATTTTTGGTGGCAAAGCTATGAATTTCTGCTGCTAACCCCAGATCAAGTCAGTGCCCTATGGTACCCCAAAGCTACTGTTTTTAGTCAGCCTTACTGGTAAAACTAACACACCTGACTCTGGAACTGGTACTATGGGAACAACCTCCACAAAAAGGCCACAGACTCCTACTGTTACTACTCAGAGCTCTGCCAGTTTTCCAAGAGTAAATGTTCTCAACTTTTTCTTTGCCTGTGGTTGATTTAGAGCTCCCAGAATAGCTATTTTAATGATTTTATTCAGTTTTATATCACTAAACTCTTTATTTGCCATAATTAGAAGCACTCCTATATCCTTTTACTTTTTAAATTTTTTTATAATTTTCTAGATATTGTTTTATTTTTAATTTTATCTATGAAAGATATTTTTAAGTTGTTCTCAATACGGTCTTCTACTTGTTTCATATTAATAGTGCTTAGAGCTGCGTTCATGGCCACATCTGCCCTTGTGGTTAGGTGTGGCTATGTCACCAATTTTCTGGCTGAAACAATGTGGGCAGAAGTGATGTGTGGGAGTCCTAGGTTGTGCTCTCATAGGCACGGGGTATGCTCTCCATCTCTCCTTTTACCTTTCCTGTTGAATTGGATATGGACTTGGTGGTCATCCACCTAGGACTGTGTATACAAGGACAAACCCCTAAGGATGGCAAGACAAAAAGACAGAGGGAGTCTAGACACCTGTCCTCATAGCCACAGTGTTCACAGCCTGTCATGAAAAAGGGATACACACACATTCACTTTATGCTTAAAATGACCCTGAGAGCTAAACATTATTCTCCCCTTACTATAGAAGAGGAATGATTCAGAGAGTCCAACCAAAATTTGACTACAATCACATAATTACCCAAGTGCCTAAGCCAGGATTAAAACTCATGGCTCCCAAACAAATGGATATAGTCACAATAGGATACTATCCTTCCTTACAAGAGAATTTGGCAAATGCAAAGATCATACTTGGCAATTTTGATGAATGAATATGTGACTCTTTTCTCAGAATTCCCCTTTCAGCACACAGAAGGGTGAATTCAGGTTATTTCATGGCCAGGCTTTCATATTTATTCTCTGAGTGGTATTGAACCATCTAAGCCTTCAGGTGTATGAACATTCTCGTTTCAGAGTCAAACAGGTACTATACATTTATACTGCAAACTTGGACAAGATTGTGGTTAGAGATGGTCCTAACAAGTCATCAACTTTAAACATTTGAAAGAGCCTGTTTGTGTATTTGTGTATGTGAATGTTTGTTGCCAAGGAAATTTTCAAGTAATGCAAATCCTTTTCTATACCCTTTGGAATGGGATGGAAACATATATCTTTCTTTCAGTCATCCCAAAAGTATGTTCCTGTCTTAGAAAATAGTCTGAAGGTCAGTTTTGATTGCTTTCACTCTGAAATCTGTTGTGTTCCTGATAGCATGCAGTTTTAGATGTTGTCACTAATACTCACTAAAAATATTCAATTGCTATAGATTACAAGGCTCTTTGAGAGTGCTATAAATAAGACAGTTTATGAGTCTTTGTGGTTCCACCAAGAACAACAGGATGTGGAGTCCTAAATTAAAAATCACTGACAGATCAAATGTGCTGTCAGTGTTCAACCAATCCAAACGACCATGTCGAATATGGCAAATTCCTGAATTTAAAAATATAAGGTCCTCTTTGGAAATTATTCTCTTTTCCTGTGTCATTTTGAGATTGGTACTATTCTTGTCCTATATCTAACTAGGCATATAGGCAGTTAGAGTTTTAATATAACAATGCAAATTCCAAAGAAGGAGAAAAGAAAAAGGGAAGAGTGAGAGTATATCTAGTTTGAATATTTTTCTTTTAAAAATATGACATCGATATTATCTCTCTTAAGATTAGAGACATTGTATTTAGGAAGCCTATGCATAATATATGGAATTTTGTAAATTTCAAATTCAGTGCTCTTGAAATACTTTCTTAAAATGTTATTATTGGATTGTATCATGTCTTTAAAGTAGAGTGTATCCTTCACGAATGCTGATGAATTAGTAATAGCTCTTAGTTGAAAGTCTTTGCCTGGTATGTGGGATAACTTCACTTTACAACTCCATACTTCCCTACCCTACTCTTTGCCCCAGGATTCTGTATGGTCTGCATCAGCAGACTCCCTTGCCCTCTGACTTTTGATTGGCTTCAGCTACTAGCAGGAGCCTGCCAGTCATCTGGAGGGCTGGCAGAAAGGGAAGTTGGGATATTTAACCCTCGGCTTCTTGTCACAGTGCAGGAGTGGTCTTGAGCTGGTCTTGAGCTGGTTGTATCCTGCCATGAATAGTCACAGCTCTTGCCAAATGATGCTTTTCCTACAGCCCTTTCTTTCCCTGAGTCCTGTGCCCTTTCAGCTAGGGATAGTGTGTTAGAAAAAAGCTCACATGGTGGGCCTGACCACTTATCTGTAGAAAGACCACTTACAAAGTTAGCCTTTGGCTGGCATCTGGGAACTTGGACTTTGTGAGGGTTCTCACCATCCCCAGAACAGGTAAGAGTGGCTCACTGTCTCTTTATTTTTTATTTTTTTTAAGTTTTTTTATTATGTTATGTTAATCACCATACATTACATCATTAGTTTTTGATGTCGTGTTCCATGATTCATTGTTTGCATATAACACCCAGTGCTCCATGCAACACGTGCCCTCTTTAATACCCATCACCAGGTTAACCCCTCCCCTCACCCCCCCTCCCTTCTAGAACCCTCAGTTTTTTTCTCAGAGTCCATAATCTCTCATGGTTTGTCTCCCCCTTCGATTCCTCCCCTTCATTCTTCCCTTCCTGCTATCTTCTTCTTCTTTTTTTTTTTTTTAAACATATAATGTATTATTTGTTTCAGAGGTACAGGTCTGTGATTCAACAGTCTTACACAATTCACAACACTCACCATAGCACATACCCTCCCCAGTGTCTATCACCCAGCCACCCCATCCCTCCCACCCCCCACCACTCCAGCAACCCTCAGTTTGTTTCCTGAGATTAAGAATTGCTCATATCAGTGAAGTCATATGATACATGTCTTTCTCTGATTGACTTATTTCGCTCAGCATAAATCCCTCCAGTTCCATCCACGTTGTTGCAAATGGTAAGATCTCATTCCTTTTGATGGCTGCATAATATTCCATTGTGTGTGTGTGTGTGTGTGTGTGTGTGTGTGTGTGTGTGTGTGTGTGTACCACATCTTCTTTATCTATTCATCCGTCGATGGACATCTTGGCTCTTTCCATAGTTTGGCTCACTGTCTCTTAAATTTTGTTCAACCAAATGGTTTATGCTTAACCTTGCTTTCCTTCTGGGAATCTTGGATTTGGGGGTTATTCATGTAGACAGAGGCTGTCTACATAAACAGCACCCCCATACAAACCCTGGGCATTGAGTTTCTAATGAGCTTCCCTGGTTGGCAACATTGCACATATTTTCATAAAACATTGCCAGGGGAATTAGGCATATCCTGTAGACTGGAACCTTGAGGCTGGTTTCCCCTGGACTTACCCATGTACCTTTCCCTTTGTTGATTGTACTCTATTCTTAAGCTATAATAAATTTTAGCCACAAGTAGGACTATATGATGAGTCCTGCAAGTCTTCGAACATGGGAGTGGTCTTGAGGACCCCTAACATAAATAGTAAAGGAGCTCTACTCTTATCATACTGCAGAGTACTGCTCTATTTCTTTTGGTTTCCTTACACTCTCTGCCTATCCTTTTGAAAATAGTTTCTTTATCAAGTTCTTTATTACATTAGTTAATTTGAATGTGCTCTCTCTCCTCTTCTGAAACTCTATCACCCAGTGACTGTAAATATTTCATATAAATATTGGATAATTATTTGATCGATTCATTTCTATACATGATTTTTTAAAAGTTTCTTAACAAAAATATTAATGGTTTTTAAAGTAAAGTAACACAGAAACCTTTGATATGTTATTTAATGAAGAACTCTGAGTGGGATGTACTTGTCTAAACGGATGGAGGATTATGAATTTTGTTAAGCCAGCAGGTAATAAATAAACCGGTGGCTGATTGTCCTTAAAAAATAGACATTTTTTTTCTCCTTTACCTTTATGTATTCTGGCGGGGAGGGGGAGTCATGAGGAATGAAGGAAAAGAGGGAGACTGAGGAAAATATGGAGTGAGAAGAGACAATGTTTTCATAGTATGTACTTACATTATATAAAATATCACTAAAATAGTGAGATGAATGCTCTTATGTGCCTCATGGAAGCAATCATATTACTTCTAATAATCATTGCACTTCTAACAAGTGTGGATATATCCACATAGTACATTCAAATTATTTCTTGTTAATATTTGGACTGTTTAATATCCATGACATCCATGGGTATTTGTATCACCAACTATTATTCTTTATTTTACACTGTGCTCTGTGAAGCAAGATGAGGCATTGTGCTTAGTGGAATGGAAAATTTCTTTTTAAAAATCCAAAAATTATGTTACTTAAATTTCAAGTTTCAACATAACTTATTTATGTTAACTTTTAAAATAATTAAGTAGAAAATAAATGTTATGTATCCTTGGATACTTTCTCAAAAAAAAAAAAAGAAAAGAAAAGAAGAAGAAGGAGAAGGAAGAGGAGGAGGAGGAGGAGGAGGAGGAGAAGAAGAAGAAGAAGAAGAGAAGAAAAAGAAGAAGAAGAAGAAGAAGAAGAAGAAGAAGAAGAAGAAGAAGAAGAAGAAGAAAGAAGAAGAAGAAAAAGAAGTGCTTAGTGTAAACTTTTGTGGTCCACTCGCCAACTATGTTTATGACAGCTGCATTGATCTACAAAATTGTTTTATGCTTATAGATAAAAAGCTTTGTTTTAGAGAACTTATGATGTATACCTTCTGTTTATTAATGTCTTGGTAAACCACATGTCTTTTTGATAAAGTAATCCTGAATCAGAAAGACCTCTTTGCTGGATATCGTACTTCAGCTTACTTGTGTGCTTATTGATTGCATTTGCTAATACATGCTCCCTCTATTGTAATTTAGCTCCATCACAACAACCTCCACCCAGAGGACAAGTTCAAAGTTCTTCTGCTATCAATCTGTCCTGGAGCCCACCTGATTCTCCAAATGCCCACTGGCTTACTTACAGTTTATTCAGGGACAGTTCTGAAATCTATACAACTGAAGATCAATACCCATACAGTAAGTTTAAAGGTTGGGCAATAGAAAAATATAGTATTCTGAGAATTGATATATTAGTTAAGTTCTTTGACACTGAGGATAAATGTTGTGGTTTCCTGTGTCTAGCAGAGAGTGTTTCAAGCAGAGACAGAATTACGAGTCTCACTAGCAGTCTCCTCGTAATCAAAACAATGCAATAAAAATGAGATACTTATTTGATAGTCCCTAATGCTTATCAAATTCTCAAAGATGAAAAAAAAATCACCCTATTCAGCCAGCATTGATGAGGATGTGGAACAGTTAGAACTTACATAAACTACCGGACTATCTCTGTAAGTTCATTGGCACAACTTTTCATGCAGGATAGACTGTTAAAATGTATGAAAATCTATGTCCTTTTGTATACCATTTGACTCAGCAAATTTCCTTTAGGAAATTTATCTTAAATGAACAGTCATAAATGGGTACAAAATATGTTCCAGCCTACACTATTTGTAATAGCAAAATATTGCATAACATTCAGATATTCAAAGATCTTTCAATAAATTTTAATAGATGGCATAATAGGATCCTGATACATTGGTATGTGAATTGTAGGATGTGATTACCTATAAAATTATATTTTAGTTTATATGTTGATGAATGGAAATGCCCGTGACACATTGTATAACATAATAAAAATTATAAATAATCTGAATTAAATTAAAAAATATGTAGAAATATTGGAAGACTTAAAACAAACTGAACTATAGTTTTCTCTGAGCATAAAGGTTACAGAAAATTTATCAAATATTTCTATTACATGGGTTCAGCTTTTAAAGTTCTTAGTTTAAAAATGGACTTTTAAAGAAGTGGCATCAGAGTACTAACCTTCATGCAAATAATGTAATTTTACGCACACACTGCCATTTCCACAGAGGTAGAATATAATATGAACTTAAATTGAAAGAAAGGATGTGAAAAAACTGCATCTATAACTTTTAAAAAGATTTTAAAGGAGCTTATAGAAATCAAACTATGGGGACCCATTGTCTTTAAAAAAAATACTCAGATGTTTTAGATAGTTTTCCTAAAGTCAGAATGAAGAAATAGAAATGTTTACATCCTTCCAGCTCTGTCTTATCTGATATTTGCCTCTAGCCATGTTTAGCTACAAGCTAGTTTAAGAAATTAGTTTAAAAACATTGGAATAGTGATTCTAATTCAAGTTTCCATTTTGTTCTCTTTGTTTAATACCCAATTTTCCAAATTCCAGTTTAACTTAATTAGTTAGAAGAGCGTGTAAAGTTCTGTAGAGGCACTGAAGTTCCATAATCTTCCTCAAAATGGTTAGGGAGATGACTTGTTTTAACGTAGTGATTGGATTTAAAACTTTTGCAGAGCATACATTTCTATTTTGTATGTAGTAGAGTAGGTTACATTTTGTACCTAATTCTGACTGACATGCACCTACATTATTGTGTCCACTTTCTGTTAACTCTAAATGTTTCTCCAGTATTCCAGCTCTTCTTTGAGGTTAATAGCAACTCTGAACTTCATGATGCAGATTGCAAAGGGAAACGAACATCTGTCTACATCTGCCATGTTGGCAAAGCATCCTAAAAACCTGCTACTAGAATGTTTATTTTCTTCCAAATATCAGCATGATCCAGGTGTCCTGAAACTTAAACTTTTGTGATAGGGGAAGAGAGAGTTATAAAAATATTGAAAGTGATTTTGAAGATGACTGTACCACTGGTTGGATTATTTCTGAAATTGTGAATTAGGGTCACCCCATTTTCCATTCAGCTTAATTCAATAATAAAATTAAACTTCAATTATACCCTTCAATTCCAGTGGCATGTTTTCCATAGTAATATATTGTGATCTATTTTATAGACCATTACATGAGAATACAACGCTCTGGCTCTTATTCATGATTGCACTAATACAGAATCCAAATAACAGTTTCTTACATAAATAATGTGTACTCATTCACTAATCAGACATTTATATAATCCTATTAAATGAGGTATTATTTCCTAAAACCTTATTTTTCATTAAAAAATGCCACTTCTGGCATTTCTTGACAATCACTATAATTAATGATGTGAAAATTATCTGCATGATGGCATTTGAACAGTAAGAACAATTGGTTAACGCTGTCAGAACTTTGTATCATTCTAATAATACCCTCATGTTTATTACTCTATTTCCAGTGTGTGGATAGCATGTGTAATATGAAAAGGAAACAGTACTTATATTCAGTCGGATGAACACAAATCTTTGGGTTAAATAAAGGCATTTGGAATTATAGGTGGAGAATCATTGAACTTTTCAAAGAAAATTAATAGTGTTGTCTTCTGAGAAAGTTTGATCCTTTGGTTGAGACCATTATAGAATTCCTTGTTAGAATAATAACTTTTCCTAGCTTGCCTGATGTACCATCAGGACAATGGTTTCCAACCTAAGATCATGACACACTGGTGTATTATCATCTTTAAAGGCTGCAAAGTATTTGTTACTAGTCATAGCACACAGGTAATGGTGGAATAATTTTAAAGTTTCTGAATAATAAACTTTTTAAAAATAAGCAAAATTTACATCCTCATAAGCTTGTACATAACCAGCTTTCAAAAATAGGAGAGAAAGGTATAGAGGTCAAATAAGCGCACTGGGAATTATACATAATCAGCGCCTAATATTATCTCCCCTGTAGCTCCAATCTGGTTTGCCCACAGGTGTTTTCCATAAGATGGGTGTGAAGAGAACAGCCATCATAGGAAATAGCACTCATTTGATAGTGGTATAGTTTTAGGTAGTGGCCAATAAATCATATTATGTTTTCCTGCTTGAGTTTGGAACTAAAAGAGAGCTAGACCTAAGAGTCAGTAAGATGGACATGAAAAATAAAAGTCATCTTCATTACTGATAAAAGTCCATTGGAGATTAGACCCTCTCTCCTGCATGAAGACAGATTAGAAGAGAAAAAACAAATCAATGGGCTGATCTGAGCATGCTCTGTTTCCCCCTTTCTCCCCAAATTCATGGGAAGCCATGAGTAGAGAAATAGTCCTGACATGTTCACTCTAAAAAAATCCTATCACAGAGAACCTAGAGGATGAATACTTCTACACCTGGCCATTGCTTGCATAGCCTAAAGACGTTAACATAGTTTAGGGTTTTAGATGACGATACATCCTAGTGAACCCTGGGACTTCATTTCTACCTTTAATATTATTATCATTTGTTACTCTATTCTACATCAAGGGATCGATGTAACAAGTGGTAAGATGGTTCAGTTTCTCTGAGAGAAACAAACAGTAAATAAAGGGAAGGGATAAGAAACACAATAGAAGAGTTGAGGACAAGCAACTGTTTCTATAAAGCTCTTATTATTTTTCCTAGAAAAATCAATCAGACATATATGGAAAAGTCATTCCTTCATTTATTCAGTAAATTTTTTTCTTTTTTTTTATTATGTCATGTTAATCACCATACATTACATCATTAGTTTCTGATGTAGAGTTCCATGATTCATTGTTTGGGTATAACACCCAGTGGTCTGCGTTCAGTACGTGCCCTCTTTAATACCCGTCACCAGGCTAACCCATCCCCCCACCCCCCTCCCCTCTGGAACATTTATTCAGTAAAATTTTATTCAGTGTTTACTCCAGATCAGGAACTGTATGAGTCACTAGAAGCACAAAGATGGAAGGAGCAGTTCTTGTTATTGAGAGGGGAGATAAAAAAAAGACAAAGTTATAATATATATTAAATGTTGAGTTAGAGTAGACTTGGAGTATTAGGAAAGTACTGGGAGGAGGAGAGGAAGCCATGCCTGTGGTGGCAGAGAGGGAGACTGAGAATCATTGAAAGTTTCACAATAAGGAGGTGATGTGTGAGCTGGATTAGCCAGGTACTGCAGTGAAGGAAGAACGATTTTCCTGGAAGAAACTGTATGTGAACAGGCATGAAGGGAAGGTGTATGAGAAAATAAGGTACATTCAGCAAACCTGAGCAGGTCCAGGTAGCTTTCATGGGTGGTATACTAGGGAAATACTACAAACCATAGTGGGTACCAGCCGAGATCATGAATTAGAGCCGAGGCGAGAATTCTGAATGTTGTCCTGAATGTGCAGAAGTTTGTGGTAGGGGGCGCCTGGGTGGCTCAGTTGGTTAAGCATCTGCCTTTGGCTCAGGTCATGATCCCGGGGTCCTGGGATAGAGCCCTGCATGGGGCTCCCTATTCAGCGGGGAGCCTGCTTTTCCCTCTCCCTCTGCTTACTGTTCCCCCTGCTTGTGCTCTCTCTCCCTGTCAAATAAATAAATAAAATCTTAAAAAAAAGAAGTTTGTGTAGGAGAACAATTTTTCCAAGCTCATAGTTAAAGATAGAGATAATTCTTATCCTAACTTAGGAGTATGACCTGCTCTAGATAAGTTCTTTTAACCCAAGTCATTTTGTTGTTGTTGTTATGATAAAATTAAGGGGAATTCTATTTACACCCTTTCAATTACTTTTATTTAGTTCACACTATATGTTGTTTATACAGTGTTTTTAACCAAATATATGTTGCCATCTCAATTCTATAATTACTCTAGTTACTTGCTAAATAGACTCCTCTTGTAGATTTTGATCTATAGGGATTATATTCCATTTCTCAAATGCTATAAGCATCAAGTACATACTGAACTTCTCTTAATTATCATCAGGTTATGTATCTTCCAACTTCCAGTTTAAGCGTGTGCCATTCTCTTGGAATATTTAAGCACTGATATTTATTTTGCCTTGTAGGTTTGGCTTTTGACACGTTAAATAGAATATTTTCCACCGGTTTGCAAACCTTCAATGATTTTTTTCAAATGTTTTAAATATTTTAAACTGTCTCATGTGGAGTGCAGAAAACTTTAACTTAATAAGTATTTATTGAATTTACTGTTATATGCCAGAAATGTATGTAATAGTAACCACACCCTAGCTATTATAGAGAGGCAATTTCCCTTATTGTTTAATTATGATCACGATACTCAGTTATGAGCAACAAGTATGATGTTCAGGTAATACATTGAAAACCAATGTAGTAGTCCTTTGACTAATTGATAGAATGAAACTACTTAGCAACTACTATCAATATATCAAAAGCAAATTTTTCCAGTGGAGGATATCACTTTTTCTGAAGAAGCATAGTAAATGTCATTCATCAAATCTTTCTGGTGGAGGATATCACTTTTTTTAAAGAGGCATAGTAAATTTTATGTATCAGCTTCATTGATTGATTCAACAAATTTTTATTGAGCTTCTACTCTGTTACCAATACGGTGGCAAGTAAGGAGAACATGGTTGGTCCTGGCTTCCCAGGGTGATAAGTCTAGTGTCAAGGAAAGACAATTCATCAAACTATTAAAATACAATGTGAGAATGGTTGTGTTAAGGGATATATATATGTGTGTGTGTGTGTGTGTGTGTGTGTGTGTGTGTGTCTGTGTATTATATATACTAACGTGTGTGTGTATCTATATTTCTATTTCTCTATCATCTATATCTATATACATGATGCTAATGGGAGATTATGGGTAGTTTTCTTTCTTCTACATCCAGGAAAACCTGAAATCTCATAATATTCTCCCACTCCTACCTCACTTAAGCATGCTCAGTACATTTTTAAAAAACTGAATACCAACTCTCCTCTGCCCTGAAACCATTTCAGTTTTGGATTGCCGGAAAGGGAAGGGATTAGGAGAATATGAATCTGGATTTTCCCAGATTACTTACGTTCTCTGGTTTGATTTTATAATAGAAAATTTCACTAATTTGGGAAATAAGAATTAGATATCAATGGGAATACTTTTTTGTTATTTGATACTAAGCATACTTGGAAATAAATTAATCAGTGCAGGGGTGCCTGGGTGGCTCAGTCAGTTGAGCGTCTGCCTTCAGCTCAGGTCATGATCCTAGGGTCCTGGGATCCAGCCCCACATGGGGCGCCCTGCTCGGCGGGAAGCCTGCTTCTCCCCCTCCCTCTGCCCTTCGCCCTGCTCGTGCCTGCCCCCTCTCTCTCTAATAAATAAGTAAAATCTTTTAAAAAAGAAATTAATTAGTGCATATGGTTATTACCATCAGCATCTCCAAAGAGGAATCTCATGCTCTGTTTGTGCAATAATTTGTCTAAGTGATTTTGTTTTTGGTATAGATCTTTTTCATATAAAAATGTTATATCCCATTAACGAAGCTTAAAATAATTTTTTTAAGCCTCACAATTGCAGCATTCTAGTATGATGACTAACTTCACTTTGGAAAATTTCTGGAGTAGTATATACTCCCAGTTTATTTTTCATAATAATACTCAAATACACATGTGCTACATGGCCTTCATCACTATGTTTTTAAATAATTATGTGATATTGGAATTCTATTAATGTATCATAGAAATATTAAAATATTGTAACCCATTAAATTCCATTTTAACTTACTTCAACATTTCCTATTATATATCACACATCCATACTTTTATATGCTTCCTGATGAAATGTTCCCCCAAAATTGGATTAAGGACCAAGGTCTCATAAAATATATTTTAACATATGCTAGTATATGGTATAGGTTTATTGCCTCTCAGTTTCAGCCCTACTCTTCACTACCTGCTTTGTGACAGTGAGGCTGGAACCTGTAAATAGTTCTCCTTGGCCAGGTGGGCCATTGTAAGGGTCACAGTCCTGCAATACACTTCCTGTCCCCTTAGAGAACAGGAAGCTCCACGCACTCGCCTAACCATGTCCACTCCTTAGCTTTTTAGCCCTTTAAAAAACCCAGACTTCTCCTGTGTCAATTCTCCACTGATGATAACAAATGTCTCCAAAATTTTGTAGTTTAAAACAACAAACATTTATAATTTCACAGTTTCTATGGGTCAGAAACTCAGGAGAGGTTCCAGTCAGGATATTGGCCAGGTGACAAATGTTCCTTGTGGCAGCAGTTGGACAACCCTTGGTCCAGGGCAATATTGTTTAACAAGCAAACAGGTTACATAGAAGAGAATGCTATTTCTGTTTCAGAGAACTGCCAGGAATTTCTCTTATATCTTCTGTAAAAAAGGCAACTATATTATAGAAAGAACAAGAGTTTAAACAACCTTCTAGGGGTGCCCGGGTGGCTCAGTCGTTAAGCGTCTGCCTTTGGCTCAGGTCATGATCCCAGGGTCCTGGGATTGAGCCCCGCATCAGGCTCCCTGCTCGGTGGAAAGCCTGCCTCTCCCTCTCCCGCTCCCCCTCCTTACGTTCCCTCTCTCACTGTCTCTCTCTCTCTGTCAAATAAATAAATAAAATCTTTAAAAAAAAAAAAAACCCTTCTAAATAGTTTTCATGACAAGAGGCACTTTTCTTATGTTATACTGCACAGTAAAAGCAATCAGAATTCGTTTTCAGTTTTAAATATATGAACCATTCTCTTACTCAAAAGAGCAGATTGTATAGTTTATGTGATTAAGTTATATAAATAGGAAAACAATTAGAAATGATTCCTTACCAATCTGTGAAATGTAACACTTTTCTTCTTTTAATTTCAGATATTCAGTACTTCTTAGATACTGACCTGTCACCATATACTTCCTATTCCTATTACATCGAGACGGCCAGTGTGCATGGTTCAACAAGGAGTGAGTCTGTCACTTATAAGACGAAACCAGGGGTCCCAGAAGGAAACTTGAACTTACATTATATCCTTCCTATTAGCTCAGACTCTGTGACACTTGCCTGGACTGCACCTTCAAATCGTTCTGGTCCTATAGAAAAATATATTTTATCCTGTGCTCCTTCAAGTGGCAATGAGCCATGTGTTTCTTATGAAGGTTATGAAACCTCCACTACCATCAGGAATCTGGTTCCATTCACCAAGTACCATTTTTCTGTACAGGCGTGTACTAGTGGGGGTTGTTTACACAGCTCACCCCTTACAGTGATCACAGCCCAGGCACCTCCCCAAAGGCTGGGTCCACCTGAGGTGCGGAAGATCGGTTCCACAGAACTTCATGTAGAATGGTCTCCTCCAATGGAACCAAATGGTAAGAATTCAGGGCTTAGATTTCCCTTTCTTGAGCAAAACATGAATGAGAATCTAGGCATTTGGAATTGGGCAATAAGAATCTGGCAACTGTATTCATTTTTGTAACAGTAGGATATAATAATTGAGAATTTCTAAAGATATCAGATGCTATTTGTACTGGTTAGTAGAACAAGTATATTTCTTTAATCTAATAACAAATTCCATTCATTTAAATTGCCCCTTAAAAGGCTAATATTATCTTTGCTCTTAATGACATCTGTCACAACAAAAATGATGTTTCTAATTTGAAACTCACTTATGAAATGCATTATATTTGACTGTGTCACAAGTTAGGGCACCCATAAGCAGTAAATTTTCTCTTTTAAGCAAGAAAAGGATATAAAATAATACAAAAAATATGTATATAGGCTAGCAGACTCCATTAAGTTAATTTTTTGTCTTCATACAATTGAACCCTTGGTTACATAGGCCAGACACAAATTCATAGATTTTTAGTAATTAATATCATGTACGTACGATGGTAAAACCTTTTCTCTTAGACTTTTAAAGTTATTTAAGAAGACTAGGTAGAAATCAAGTTTGATAGTCTAGTATTTATATAAACAGGGCTTGTGTTAAACAGATAATAAAATACCCATATTTGAAAGTATATAAATTGGAGGTGCAATGATCAAATCTGCCCCCGCAAATGCAATTCTTAGTAGAAATTATGATCATTCATTTTCAAAGGGATTGAATTTACCTGTAATAAGTTAAAGCTATTTTGTGTTTATGCATTCCCTTTTGGTTTGTTTTTCCCATGAATATGCTTTTCAGCAGTATTTCATACATTCATCTGTCCATCAGTTTGTTGTGTTTTATAAATCCCATCATCTAGATTACTGAAGAAATGGACAGGTAATCTAGTCAGAAGAATAATGCAAAGCTGGTACTGTTTAGCCGGCCTAACCCCGCCTCACCCCCAAAACTGTCTGTCTGTCTGTCTGATGAGTCCTCCTGGTTCACTGTTTCATTTTTCTAGGAATAATTATAAGATATGAACTCTACATGAAGAGAATGAAATCTGATGGAGAAAACCCATCAGCAGAAAGTCGAGTTTTTCAGAGCAGTGGCTGGCTCAGTCCTCACCCACTTGCAGAATCAGCCAACGAAAATGCATTAAAACCTCCTCAAACAGCCACAACCATCACTGCCTTGGAGCCATACACCAAGTATGAGTTTCGAGTCTTAGCTGTGAACATGGCTGGCAGTGTGTCTTCAGCCTGGACTTCAGGAAGAACGGGAGAATCAGGTGAAGAAAAATGTTTTGAACTCTACTTTGAAGATTCCCAAATGAAAATACTGCCCCAAGTGAAAGTCAACAGAACTAAAGTAACTTTGAAAAGCAAGAATTATAAATTTATATAGGCCAAGGAAAAATTTAACATATCTGTTGGTTATGTAAATATCTCAAGGTCACAAAGCACTTGCAGTAGGTTTTAGGGGAAAAAAAATGCTTGAGCTATTACTTCAAGAGGGAAAAATAACTTAACTATATAGTTACAGTCTTTGGGGAATGTTTGCCAAAAATAGTAATTGGTTTCCATTCCTGAAGTGGGTTGGCTGTATGTCCTATCTTGCTCCAAATTCAGCACGATTTATGTTCAATGAAAGAGATAACTGTACCAATTTCACAAATCTCATTTTGTTTTTATTTCTCTCTCCAAAGCAAATAGTGTAGGTACTAGATGATACCTAATGATAGAATCCTGGATATCACTATCTGTAATTCACAAATGTGCTTATAAGCAGTTGGCAATATGGTAAGGAAGGAGAGTAAAATTTTTAATTTTCTTAAGATATCTTCACTACAGCAAATGAGATATTTTTAACCCCCCCCTCACTCTTTACATTAAAAACACTTCAAATATCATGAGCCTTTAACCAAAAAAAGACGCTTTTGTTCTGCTTTGAATCTATGGGTATTCAGAGAAACCCAAGTCCTGATTTAAATTGGATCTGTTAGGACTGTGGGAGGATAAGGGTAGCTTTAAGTTGATGTCCAAGGGAATCATTTCATGAATAAAATGTGCATTGTGCTTGAGCATCTCTTAATGACTACCAGCCATCTTGGACAAATAATAGTGCCATGATAGCACAAGTGATGAGCCATGGCATTCTGGAAGGGGAAAATCAAGGTCAGAAATGAAAAGTAATGGGTGAAACTGCAATGCTGGACCCTCATAATCTTATGGGTCACTGGCTACTGAACGTGTGATGAGGTCCTTTGATAATACACCTTTGGTTAGCACATTTAAAATCCATATTAAGATCTCAAGGATGGCAGGGGGAGAATGTATGCGTGTATGTACTCTGAACATTTCAATCAAGATTTATTGAAAACTTTAAAAATTTCTTTGGGGTTATTTAGAACATTTTAGATTTACCTCTTTCTGAGGAGTAATAGTCTCCAAGCTCTATCGGCGTGGCTCAGTGAAGTACATCTGTACATCAGAAATCCAATATGTCATTATGCATTGTTCTGAACTTTGTGGACTAAGATTCAGTTTTGATGACTTCTCCTTTCAAATGCTTCATAAGACCTGTGGTTTCCAACCCCAAATAATCTACTAGTTATCTTGATGAACACAAGCAAATTCTTAAATGATTTTTCTTTTGTAAATGGAAAATATCTTTGCTGGGAATATAAGGGTGGAGAATATCCTTGCAGAGAACAACAACAACTACAAAAGGGAAGTAGCTTTTCTAAACACCAGTATATCCTTTGATGTTTAGAAATCGGATTATGTAAGGAACGGGGTTATGTGAGAAACTAGGATAGGTGTATGAATTCCTTCTGGAAACCTGGAGGTACAACGTTCATTGTCTGTTTGTGTTACTGTCATTGACAGTACCTGCATTCATGAGCCCTCCTTCCGTCTTCCCGCTCTCACCACACTCCCTCAATGTGTCCTGGGAGAAGCCAGCAGAGAATGTAACAAGAGGAGAAGTTGTGGGCTATAAGATCAATATGGTTTCTGAACAGTCACCTCGGCAATCTCTTCCGGCTGCGTTGTCACAGGTACTAGTATTTTAGAATTGAATTGTCTTCCTTTTGACATTTTCTGATTTTGCAGAACTCTATGACCAAATTCTCCCTTACGTATTCCTTACCTGTGGTGTTTGTTTCTTAATATAAAACCATGCACATGAGGCACTGTATATTTCTATCACTTATTTTTCTAATACAAACATGTATTAAAACAAAATAGGTATGATTTTGTTTAATAAAATCTGCTTTCTACACTTAACATCTATCCTTAAATATCTTGTAAGGAGCTGACTTTCAGTAGCTGTGCACTGTCATGTTATTTGGGCATACAGTCATGCATTCAACCAACCCACAGTCAGTTGGTATTTATATTGTATTAATTCTTTTGGAAATATAAGTAACATTGATAACAATGCCTTCTATGGACATTTTGCATATTTCTGTTTCCTAAGAGAAGAGAATTCTGAGGAATGGTTTTATCACAGCTTATAGCAAAGGTTAACATGGTCAAGGTTTGGGATATACAGTGACATATTGCCTTCTAGTAATGAGAATAATAATCATAGCTAACTTAGAAAGGCTTTATTGTGTACATGGACTAAGTCATTTGATATGTATATAATAATCCTGGAAGGGGAGAGGCTCTTGTTTCCCTCCAGTTTACGGTGTGGTCAATGTACTCCATTAGCCTATTTTACTAGCATGGGGGTGGCCAATGACAGAGGTGGCTGATGTTAACTGGACAAGTCATTCTGTGTACTTGGCTGTTTAGCACCTCTTTTGAGGAAGACGCTCTTTCGTGGACATTAGCACGATATAAAGAGATCCTCACACATAACCATCTCTCCCGTGGGCCTATCCACATTCTTCTTTCCCACACTTCCTGGTTCCTGATCTTCCAGGCTTTTTTTTTTTTTCCATGCCCATGACCAATACATTCAGGTCACTGCCATATAGTTCAGATGTGTTCTGCCTTTGGACTCTTCCCTTATCCACACAAAATGGATGGCCAGGTGCACTGCCTAAAGTGCTGCCCATTGAGCAGATTTCTTCTTACTGCTGGTTTTTAGGGCCATCCCTGAATGGGGTTATAGGGCATCTGTCACCCATTTTTGACTTGCAACCGCATACTAAGACAGCCCATCTGTGAACCCAACCACATTTTTCTACACTGTCAGCTCTTGAGGAACGTCCAAGAAGTCATAGGTATGAGCTGAGATTGAGCCATCAGTGTACAAATGGTAGGTGACATGGGGGTCCAGAAAACCTGCTTGCACAGCGTATTATTCCTGACTCTGCTCATGCCTGTTACGAGACATCCCCTTCCATTTTACAATGAATTTCTGTTGGACCAACTTGGCCTTAAGACATACCATGTCTGACAGAACTCAGCTCATGAGGGGTAGCTCTGGCTGCATGACCATTTGATGTTGATAGTCAGATTTTCTGCTTTTACCAAGGCCCACTAGCATGCTAGGGGCTGTCTAGCAGATGGTGTTTAATTTCCATTGTGTGATATGACCTTGCTCCACATCCTGTGAGTGTACCTTGTGATTCTCTTATTGAGGGCTTGCCATAAATGTCTCACATACCACAGGATCTGATAGGCTTTAAGTCCCAAGTTGCTTGGCTGCTTGCAACACAGCCTTGACCTGCTGAAGAATCCTCTCCAGCCCTAGGGTACACTCAGAGCTGGCAGTACTCCATAGTATTCAGTAACTTGGTCAGAATAGTATTCCCAGATGTGGAATATACTCTCTTCAGAATGTAAGAAGTCCTGCCAGATATTCTGTTTCTTTCCTACTAGTGGTAAGGGCAAGATGCAATAATTTGACCTTTACTTTGAAAGGGATGACCTAGCATGTCTCAGGCTACTGGACCCCTAAAAATTTTACTGATGTGGCAGACCCTTAATTTTAAAAAACTTGATCTCTCATTCTTTGGAGCATATAGTACTTACCAAGACCTCTGTATATCTGCCATGTCTTGCTTCTCTGATTTATTTAATAGGATGTTATTAATTTGGAGAACCAATACTGCCAAGGTGGTTTTCACAGTTTGCCTTGAGTTGATGACCTTCTGATCTTGTCTTTCTTCAATGCATTAATAGCACCCAGCAGCAAGAGCTACTTGATTCCACAGTCCTAAAAATTACTACTTTCCCTAAAGTAGTCCATATAATTTCCAGTTCCACCAAACCAGTGAACTTCCTTCTACTGGTAAATCATCCAGTTCACCACTAATGAGTTTAAGAATTGCACCACTAGTGTATGCTAGGGGCCATCAGTACTCCACCCACTACCTGTGTTGAGGTTCTCTTTGGCAGCCAGCTGGTTGGTGATCCAACTCCAAAATATCATTTGAGAGTCTCCTTCCTAGGGCACTCCTGCTGTTACTTAGGTCAGGTTCTCTGGGAAACAGATGCTGTGGAGAGGATTGAGTACATGTTTATTGGGGAGTGCTCTCAGAAACAACACATGGAAAGTAGTAAGAGTTGCAGGGTTGAGAAGAATAAGAAGCTGAATTGTGATGCAGTAACAAAAGGGTCTAAGCTGATCCTGTGGGTAGTTCTGGAGCTGAAATGACACTATCAGTTTGTCCTAAAGAAGTCAAGGAGCCAGACCTTTGTACCCCATTGTATTAGTTTCCTGGGACTGCAATAACAAATTAACCATAAACTAAGTGATGTAAAACAACAGAAATTTATTTTTTTAATGGAGGGCCAGAGTCTGAAATCAAAGTGTTGGCAGGGCCATTTTCCCTCTGAAGGCTGTCCAGGAGATTCCTTCCTTGCCTCTTCCAGCTTCTGGTAGCTCCTTGTGTTCCTTGGTTTGTGGCAGCATAACTCCAGTCTCTGCCTGTCTTCACATGGCCTTCATCTCTGTGTTGGGGTCTCTTTGTATCTGTGTATCCCTCTCCTTTCTTCTATAAATATATCCCTTGTACTTAAGACCCACCTTAACTCCATGATGGTTTAATTAATTATATCTGCAAAGACCCAGTTTCCAAATAAGATCACTTTCTGAGGTACTAGGCAAACAAGGATTTTTGAGAGACCCTCTTCAACCCATTACCAATAGGTTTGCCAATATTTCTGAGGCTTTTCAGTAGACAGAGCATGTTTACAACACAAAGCTAGAAGAAGAACCAATAAATAATTTATGATTCCTTGTTTTACTTTTTCATTAGCCTGGAAATAAGTGCTGACTAATTTGCCTCTGTCTCGGGTGATAAACACAGAGGTAGCCTTACACATATCTTGTAACTTAAATGAGTTAGTCTACCAATCCAGCGTATCATAAAATTTAAGGTAAATTTACAGCTGTAACTGCTTTGTTTGGTCCTTAATGTTGTACCGTATTTATCATTGTTACTGTTTTTGCTATGTTTTTGCTTTGTAAACTATTCTTTCTTCATAAAGCATAGCTTCAGAGCAACTATTACTTGCAATATGGTATTCTAGTCTAAGAAACAAAATAAGAAAAAAAAACATAGTTCCTAAAAATATAGCCTTAGAAGTCAACCTATTTGTTCATATTCCACTTCTGCCAATTGCTAGCCATCCACACATCTCTGCACTTCAGGTTTTACTCATCTGTAAAACAGGAAAACAATTTCTGCTTATCTACATGATTTTTGTGGAGTTTAAAGTGCTTGACAATATTAGGTCCTACTAGTGATCATTATTAATGGGATAGGACTACATTAAACTTTTAAAAAGATAATTTTATCATTCAGTGGAGCAGGAAAATATTTCTTTTTTATTAGTGACAAAAATTATGTATATGCATCTTTTTTGTTGAAAAGTCCTTTCTTTGTGGCTGAGTTGAAATAAGGATATAGATATGCCACTTTATTCTCTTTCTTACGCTTTCTCACCCTACAAATATCTATCTACCTAATCATATATTCAAGAAAGTGAAATCAAGAGTGGCAAAGTCAGAATCTTCATCTTCTCAATAATTAAATTTGTATCCACACTGGCCTGAGTGTGTCTTGTCATAAGCTTGGTAAAAAAATAGCCAAAATTTCTAGGGAAAGCCTACTGTAAATAATTGTTACAGAAACATTGACTAAGAATGTGGCAAGGAAATATATAGAAGTGGTGATATTATCAGTGTAGGATTTCAAGCTTCTACAGAATTCTCTCCACCTCCTTAAAGATTTATCTCAAAGAAATTTTTCGATTAAATTGGTCCTTTAAATCTTATAAAATGACTAAATATATGATAAAGACAAAGTTTATCTGTGTGATGATTTTATGTGCCCCAAGCTTTAAGGTAAATGTTTTTTTAAAATCATGTAACTTATAACAACTATCTGTAGAAAAGTAAAAGTCCATCAAAATTAGTACTAATCTACATTTTCTATTTCTTGTTATATTTCATTTTGTATTCTTGCTCCACAGAATAGTTTGCTCAAAAAAAAAATGATGCAACATCCTAAATGAAATAGGAAATACTTCATTTTTAATTTTTTTTTAAATTTGAGTATAGTTGATACAATATTAAATTAGTTTCAGGTGTACAACATAGTGATTCAACTTTTGTATATGTTGTGCTATGTTCACCATAAATGTAGCTCCCACCTGTCACCACACAATGCTGGTACAATAACATTAATCGTATTCCCTATGCTGTGCCTTTTTATTCCCATGACTTATTGATTCCATAACTGGGAAGCCTGTGTCTCCCACTCTCCTTCACCTATTTTGTCCACCCTCCCCACACCTTCCCTCTGGCAACCGCTGGTTTGTTCTCAATATTTGCAGGTCTGGTTTTGCTTTTTGTTTGTTTGTTTATTCATTTGTTTTGTTTTTTAGATTCCACATATGAGTGAAATCATACAGTATTTGTCTTTCTCAGTTTGGCTTATTTTACTTAGCATAAGATCCTCCTCTAGGTTCATCCATGTTGTCATAAATGGCATGATCTCAACCCTTTTTATGACTGCATAATATTCCGCTGTATATTTTTACCACATTTTCCTTAAAATAAGAAACACTTTATTATATTTTATCTGGAGAACAATTCCATTTTCTAAAAGTCTACATTAATCCCACCAGGATTGTTCTAAATGGCATAAATTGTATAGCAATATTCAGTAAATTTTACTCATTTCAATGTTTTACTTTTCTTAGAAAATCTTAAATCACATTGCACAGAACAGAAAATTGTATATCCTCAATCCCTCAATAACAACTCTAGAATTAGAAACATGAAGGATTTATAATCTGGTGTTTGATGTTTTTCTGATTTCTAAATGTAATTGTGAGGAAATAGTACCAAAGTTTTTAAATTATTCCTAGATTTTTAGAATCTTTGAAGTTACCTTTATTTCTGAAAATTATTTTATATATGATATTGTTTATATTCCATTCACACTGCTTTCTAGAACTACTCATTTAGGTCATGAAATTTTAAAGTCAATACCCAGGCAAATATTCCGAATGAGTTTTATCTTACTTCTACAGTGAAAATATCTAGACAATTACTTCAAATGTTACTAACCTTTACAGTTACCTGCATTTATATTTATGGGAGATTATTTGATATGAATATATCAACATCCCTTAGAAAAAAAGTTTTATACTAATGCTTGGTGTCATACTCTTTGTTTTAATGACTTTTTTGCTGAATATAATTTCCAGTGCTTTTTGTATCTATAAACTAAGTAAACTTATATGGTTGCTTTTGATCATTTCTAGTTGTAATGATGGTACCAATGCTCAGTGATTGTCGTTTAATTATTTGTTTATGGACTATGGAGTTCCTCTCAGTCTCCTTTGCTCAAATCTGCTGTTTTCATTTGAAATTGTGTGATAAAGACAATATTTCAAAAAATGTAACTGTTTGATCTAATCTGCATATGCTTATTTGTATAAGAAAGATAATTGAGAATTGACCTCATGTGGATGCTCAGTAATGTGTTTACTTGTTTTCCTTTTTCTTTTGTGGCTTTTTTTTTTTCTTTAAAGAAAATGATGGAATTGATTTAACATAGTGACATTTTTCTGTACTAGCTCCATCAAATAACGTGTGGGCATTACTATGCAGGGTTAGTTTTGAACAAGGCCCATGGTTTTATTTGGACTTTTTCATGATAACAATGACAATGTCACCATCCTTTATCTCTGCCATTGGTGACAATAAACATACCACCATGCTGCTTTATGAGGCAATAACTTGGTTTCCTCATTTATCCACTCAGGAACTGGATTATTACCTCATAAAACAGTGTGATTGTACAATTATCAATTAAATCCTAGCTTGTTGAGACTCTTCAAAAAAAAATCCCTTTCCTAATAGTGGTTGGCAATAATTCCTCTGTCTGAATTCATAGAACATGACTGGATTCATGGATTCTTGACTGCCAAGGTTATATTTCTCACACTGTTTATCTATTATCTGATTTTTTTTTTTTTTTGCCTTGAAGGTGTTGTACACTGCTAAATCCCAAGAACTGTCTTATATTGTAAAAGAACTAAAACCTTATAGGATATACAACTTTACTATTTCTCTCTGCAACTCAGTTGGTTGTGTAACCAGCACGTCAGGAACAGGACAGACATTAGCAGCAGGTAAGCAAGTTTTAATGGACACGAAAAATATATTGTGTCTTTATAAACAAACACCTATAAAGCTCAATACCTTCTCTAGTTTGGATGTAATACTTGTCTTTTCTGGTTTCTCCTGCTCCCCAGTCACTAACTCTGATTGCTACCTCTATTGACATTTTTAAACAAACAAAAAATAAGTAAATGAGCTGAGGTTTAAGAGGTCCATGGGAGCCCTGAGTTGCACCTGTGCCATAATAAGAAATATAATTAGATGCAGAGCAACTCCAGGGCTCAGCAACCACCCTAGGTCTTAGTGATGTTCTGACAGTTAGAAGTGCTCAGGTGGCTTCTTATGAGGCTCAGGATGCTTCTTCCTGACGCTTTTTGTGGGCTTTGGATCTACTCATGCCTGCCCTGTGGGGTTAAAGGTAGACATCCAGGAATTACTGGGTTGCCCTGGTGTCATATTTTGCCTTTATTGGATAGGCAGTAGTGTAATTATTAATTATTTTATTATTAATAAGAAGCTCCTAAGTCTGTGAAATTCAAATAAAAGACTGGTGATCAAGTGAGATCTTAGTAGGAAATGGTTTGTATAAATTTTTGGCTTGCTTTACTTAGAGCAAACTAGATTCATACGACCTTGATTACATGTATCACTAACACCTACATAACTCAATTACTCTGTAGTTAGTATATTTTCAAATCCATTTTTCTGTCTGCAATCAAGCAAGACTTGGTCCTCCTTAAGAAAATGTCCAGATGTGAGAAGGTTAAGAGACTCCTAGATGAATGACAGATATTATGCAAACATATTTAGCTATAAAAATATTCCCTATGCCTTTTCCCTAACTGTATTCAGGTCCAATTCTATTGTTTTGTTTTGTCTTGTTTTAGTTCTGGAAAAACTTGTTTGGCTCAAATAATTTCATCCAAGTAATTTTGTTTCTTCAAATTTTCCATCAATGAGAATGAGTCCCCAATTCTAAGGAACTATGTTTTATTACCTCTACAACTGAACTCTTTGTGTTTTTATATATTTATATGTGTTTCATATGTATGCATACATTTATGGCATACCTAGAGTGTATAAAATACCACTCTCCTATAACACTGTTTATTTATTTATTTTTGTATATTAGATTATTAGAGGGTTACTGAATATGGATAATGGAGGCACGCTCCCTGTGTCCTTCTGGAAAATGATATAGTTTGGGGCTAGAGAACAAAGAAGAGGAATCTGTCTTGCAGGCTGGAGAAAAGTAAAAATAGAAACAACACAAGTTGAAAACTGGCCTGAGTTATAGTAGAGAATAGAGGGATCCCAATCATGTGGGTGAGCGGAACTGAAATCATGACTTCCCAGGGTTGTAAAATACTTAAAAGTCATCTAGTGTGGGGCTTCTGGGTGGCTCAGTTGTTTGAGCGTGGGACTCTTGATCTCGGCTTGGGTTGTGATCTTGGGGTCGTGGGATCAAGGCCCGGACCAGGCTCCGCACTCAGCGCAGAGTCTGCTTGTCCCTCTCCCTCTGTTCTTCCCTCCACTCTCTCTCTTTCTCTCTCAAGTATATAAATAATAAAATCTTCAAAACAAAAGTCATCCAGTGGAACTTTCTAGACAATAATAGTATATTCTATGTAACATTCTTCCCAAGTGTATATCCAACTCATGTTTGATGCCTTTAGCAGTAGGGGAGCTACTGCTTCTCAGGCAAATCCAAGTTTAGAGACCTCTTTCAAATGATGATTTCTTACATTGATCCAGAATATCTCTCTGTGGCCTCTATTCAGCAGTCTCCTTCTACTCCCTTGGGGGCTGTCCTTAGTCTAATTCCTCTTCCTCATGACATCACTTCCAATAACATTTTCAGTAGCAAGCCTTCCCTCAAGTCCCTCTCCCACGCTGCATCCCACAGCACCTCCCACCTGTACCTCACATGCCACAGTTTCTACTGCTAGTACAGGCACTCTCCTATAGATGAGATTCAGTCTGTCTTTTCATGGAAACAAACTAACGAGATTAGATGGACCCGGGGGATGGAGAGAAAAGCAAGACAAATGTCTGTGCAACAGATGCTGCCTGGTCAACACACCAGTGATAACAAGTGTGTTAACAGCATCCACCTTGGTTGTAGTAACTGGTTTCTGGGACACGGAAGAAGCCACAGCTGAGTGCACTGTGCAGCTCCCATTTTAGCTACTGGTGAGGATCCTGAAGACCACTCCTGTCCACTGGAAAAGTAGTGAAATGAAACTAATCTAAGTCCTCTGAATTCTGCCTCTTTATCCTTGAAAGATAGAACTTGGAAACTTCTCATAGTCTCTGAAAGCCATGAGATGCACAAATTAATCGACTTTTAAAAAATAAGGACTTATTCATATGTTTGGGGAAGATGCCAGGGTTTAAATTTGGGGCTCTGCCATCTACTAACTGTATGACCTTAAGTAAACTACGGGACTTCTGTGGCTCGATTTTCCAGTTTAAAACTAAGGATAACCTATTTTATAGGGTTCATGAGGATTAAGAAAGCTAAATATTTAAAGCAGTGCCCAGCACAGAGTAAATCCTCAGTAAAAATTGTTATTTTTATCATGATTATTCTCACTCTGTAACAATGTAAATGTTATAAAATTTCTAATATTATCAAAATCTAAAAGGTTATTTTACAACTTTGCTTCCATAACACTATTATAACACAAATGAAACAGTGCAGAGTCCCGAAACTAAGGAGTATATTATAAAAATAAACTGTAGGAGTGCTAAAGTCTAAAAGCATTATTTTTCAGTTCTGTAAGGACACGCCATTCAGAATTATGACAAGTATTTCAAAATTTTGCTCAAAAACTACAGATTTCAAATTTGTTGTTTGCAGCATACAGTTAATAATGTGCCATAATCATATAGTTACTGTATTTTGTTGTGAATGCTCAATTCCATAAGCATCTAATAAGGGCTGACCTATTTAGGGCACTATGGGGGATTCAAAGATAATTCAAAGACACCTTAATGGTGCCTGCATGAAGATGCTGACATACAACAGGTAGGGTTAACACCTGGGGGCACTGGATAAAGGACAAAAGAAAGCTATGGGAAGATAGAATATGGGATATTTGATTTGGGAGATTGGGAAGTTATCTCAGATGAAATGGCATTTGAGGTGGACTCTAAAGGATTGGTTAGGATTTGGGTAGGTATTTACTGGACACATGCCATCCTAGTCACTATTTTAGAGACTAGCACTGTTCCAGGTACCGATGGGATGAAAACTGGGGTTTATGAAAATTTCTCTGGCAGTAGCATGTAGAATAGACTAGAAGAGAGTGTGCAAATAGAGTCTGGTAGACTTTTCTAAGAGGCAGGGAGGGAGTAAGTCAGATGAATAGAAGTAAAGATTGAAGGAAGGGAATGCAGGTAGACCAAGGAAGAGAAATCCACAGGTTAAAAAGAAGGAAGAATTGAAGATGACAGTAAATATTGCAGACCCATGGTGATGCCATTAAAGATAATGAGAAAGATGAAGAAAGAGCACATGGGAGAAATAAACCCATGAGTTTAAGTTTGCTTTGATAGAGACACATCCATGACGATTATAAGGAGCCTGTAGCAGAAAATGCAAATCCGGGGCTTAACAATGATACAAGCTTTGTAATTATTGCATATAGATAAAACTAAAACTGTGGATGGTAATGAATTAGTGAAAGCAGAGAAAATACAAAATAAAAGTTCGGATCTTAGTGAATGCTCTTATTTTGGGAGAAAGAGAAAGGAGAAGTAAAGTAGAGAAATGGTCAGAATTTGAGGGAACAGTATTAGAAAAGTTAAGGGAAGAGTAGTATCATGTACTCTAGGCAAAGCAAGAGGAATGTGATCTACAAGGAAGGTGGCATTGGTGTCCCTTTGGGGAGAACTCTAGTGTGGTTGAAGCAGAAGCTGGAATGTGAAGGACTGAGCAGTTGCAGGAGAAGATGTAATGGTAAATTTAAAATGTTCTAAATGTGTAAATTTAAAATTGTTTTTCATTCTTTGCCAAAATTTTCCTTCTACCTAATTTCCCTTAAAAGCAATACATTAACTTTTTTTATTATGTTAATCACCATACATTACATCATTAGTTTTTGATGTAGTGTTCCATGATTCATTATTTGCGTATAACACCCAGTGCTCCAGGCAGAACGTACCCTCTTTAATACCCATCACCAGGCTAACCCATCCCCCCAACCCCCTCCCCTCTAGAACCCTCAGTTTGTTTCTTAGAGTCCATAGTCTTTTGTTTCTGTGTAAAATGCTTTCATTTCTGAAGGAAAAGTTATTTTAGTGTTCTCCTGGGAAAATGTTTATTTCTTAATCCTGTAATACATTTGGTCAGAACTCTGATTCTTCTTTTGCCAAGCAGAGAATAAAGTCACTTACATGACAAAAGTATGGAAAAATAATTTTTGCTTGCTATTTGATTTATTTTAAAAGACATCATTTTAAATGTCTTTTTAAAGATCAGTAAGAATGAACTTACTTGTTTCTGTTGGAATATAAGGAAAAGCCCAGCAATTACAGATCCAGTATCTTTCTTACAAGGTTTATGTTCAGTAAATGGAAGTTTTCTTCTAAGATTTTAAGATTAAACATCTGGATATAACTCCTAGATACTAAGTCATAGAAAGAAACAATGAGAAGATCAGTCCCTTTGAGGAGTCAACAGGTTTGCTGTAGGGAAGGAATAAAATTTGACTTGCAGCTTTAGGATTCTTCCTGTCCCCGTTTCTTCCAGTCATAATATTGCGATTCGGAGGGAATATATTACTGCAACTAATTCTAATGGATGTGTAGGGAATTAACTCTAAAGTGTAAATGTAGTTCACATGAATTCATTATGGGAGATTGAAAGGAGCCAGAGACCGTTCAAAAACTTTGCAAAAGAGCACCAAAAGTTAGGAGTAGTGTACAGCCTTTTCAAAGCCTTGATTCACGAAAGCATATTTCCTCCTTAAATCTCAGTCACAGAAATCAAAAAGATACTTGTAAAGATTTATCTGGCTTTCATTAGAAAGCTTGAGAATTACAGTTTGCTCTTGTTTTAAGTATTTTTTCAGTGAGGGATATGATTAAAATCAGTACATTTCATCCAGAATACTGTGTTGCTGCTCCTTTAGTGTTGTGCCCCAGACAAACCTGAGACCTGATCTGCCGGGAGGGGTATGCCCAGGAGCAGCTGAGCTTCTCTCTGTACGTAGCACAGTCTCCAAGCGGGGTCTTTGGTGGCGCAGGAGTTGCTTTTGGGTGTCTGAGGGTGGTGAACGAATGGCCCCAGCCCTGTTAGAGTGCTTGTTGTTTTTTTTCTTTAAGATTACCCTTCCAATGTAGGAAATCTGTGTGCTTCCACACTTCGTGAATTCAGCACAGCTTAAACCTTTCTTAAGGGAAATTCCTTCTGGAGCTTCATTCCTGGGCGAATGATGTGTATTTCCTTTGCCTGTCATAAATTGACCTCTACGCTACCAGCTTAGAAGTGCCCATCTCCCATTAAGCAAGTAATTAGTGGTGCATTAAGGTTTTTCTCTGAATCCAAAGTAAAATATATAGGCTGTTTGCAGCTCAGTTGAAAACACACATTGTTCGCATGCAGGTACATGAGTCTTTTCATTGCGAATAGGACCCAGAGTGATTAAACAAGCACTCTTAATATGTTAATTTATAATTTTAATTACAACAATCTTGTATATATAGTCATTAGTGAATACTAATATAAATATTTTTCTATCTTTTTATTCATAATGCATAAACCAATCATCCAGTTACTTCTCTGAGGTTGCCTGTTTTTGTTTCATAATACAATCTTTGTTCTTAGTTATGAATGCATTTTGTTCGTTCCTGTCTTGAATAATCCCTCATTAAGCTAGTCACTTTCTGCTCCATGCTAAAAAGGAAAAATTATCATGCAAATGTGGCATGCCATATTAAAAAGCACATTACCAAACACTTTTGTTGCTGTCCTTCAATTAGTTTCCCTTCTTTGAATTTAATTCCATTTGTTGTTAAACTACTGACTTGATGTATGGACTCATGAATCTGAAGCTGCTGCCAAGAAAGTGGGGAAAAAAAATCAAAGCCTCTTCGAAGAGCTGCGAGGCGAGCTGAAATGAATTTACTTCACCTTTGACAAGAACACTTGAACAGCCCTGGAATCCTCTGATGATTCAACTTGGCTAATTATCCAATTATTTATTTCAAGAATAAAGGCACTGTTTTACAATTAGAGAAGTGTAAAGCAATCTGAGAAATTTGGTAATGACAGATGACTTAAGTAACTTCGAAGATAAACAGTATCTGTGCAAACTTGTCTCGCTGAGTGTTTCCAGGGAGCAGGTCTGTGTCTCAGCGTCCATGAAATCCTGAGTACGCTGCGGGTTTTGTTTGTTTGTTTTGCTCTTTCGATAACAGAAATTATTTTACACTTTTAACCAACATGTCAACTTTCCGTGGCTCTTAAGCAATGTTTAAGTTGTATTTCTCTTGATTAAAAGCTTTTGGTTCAAAGCAATACTTTTTAATTGCCTAATGATATAAGTCAGTTCTTAAGAAAGAACCGCACATTTAGGAGTTCATTTGCAATATAACTGAAAAATTCATTGCATGGCAGTAAAACAATTTACTGTTAATTACAAGGAGAAGAATTTGCTGTAGCATGCTCACAGATTGCCATGAATCATGCAGCACTCCTAGAGATTTATAACAGATGTGTAAGTGGGATGAATTAGCAGGGTTTAATAACAGAGACACAAATCATGCAGACTTCAAGGAGCTTTAATTGATATACTAGAATGTGACGGGCATGAATCACTCAGCCATTCAACAGCACTGTAACATATGGTCAGCTCAATATGCTGCATCTTAAATCGGTTGGTGAGTCGTTGGTTGTCCCATATGGTGGAAGCAATATATTTTTCATGATTAAAAAAAATACATCCATTTTTTTAAAGAAATATGATTGCAAAGCATGTTTGTTATTGAACAGTCACCTGAATGCCAAACTGGGCTTTTTAATGATTTTTTTTTTTAACATGGCAGCTTTCCAAAATAAATAGCGGCTACTACTTGTAATACCAGATCGCTGGAGGCATTATCAGGCCCAAACTGGTGCTTGTTGGCACACTTGATCCACAGCAAAGCCTATGGAAGAGCGCAGCTGCTGGTAGCTCTGAGTGTCAGGGAAATCCTTCAGACTCCGGCAAAGCAAACGAAATGAAAGGAATGATGTCACTTTCAGAGAAGTTCAGGAATGCCCAGATTTGCGAAGAGAATAAAATGAATATTGAATGGGAGACCCTTACAGAGCAGGGTGGGAAAGGGGCTGTGGAAATACTGTTAACGCATCATGTAGCAATTTGGGTGTAGCATCTTATACTAACCTCTTAATGAAATGCTCCGTCCTTCAGGAACATTCTAAAAGGAATCCTGGCTGATCATCACATGGATGGTAGGACCAGTTCCATGTTGTTCTTGAACAATCGTTTCAGTGTATGGGAACAGATAACGTGGTGCAGAGATCCGTAACTGGTGGCATGCAAAAACCATTCCACTGAAACTGGGACGTGGCAGCTTTCAGCAAAGCTTTTGCGGCATTAGTAAATCTGACAGATTTGAAAAAGGAATATTGCAGCCTTAGAACTGTGGCTGCCAGAATTTAATGTCAACAATTAAAATTTATTTTGATCCTTACCTACTGTTTATTACTGTTTGTATACACAACAGACCTTACTAATACAGAGATGCACTATTAGATGGAATTACCATCTGTTCGGAGTGAAATGCTGGCATCTGTCTTAGATGCTAAAACTAAAATGATATTATTTCTAACAAAACAAAATTAACTGCTTTCTATTCACCAACTTTAATTATGAATGTGTGGATGCACCCAAGGAAAAGGCTTGTTGGTGAAACACGTAATGACCTCTGTCTCCAGGTCTGCATTCAGATACACGACTTTACTAGGGGCTCTGCTGGCCTATTTGGCATGCAGAAATCATACTTTTTAAAACAGTCTCTGAGCTTTGTAATGTGTTATCGACAGAAAGGTGTTAAAACAACACAATTAGAATATGTAAAAATTGGCTGGATCAGAGAGACTGCAGTATGTAAAATATTGTGATTGATGTACCCTAAATAAAGTACATGGAAAGAAATTAAATAGACAAAAACTTACCTGAACAAAGTTGCCATAGGTCCCACAGTGACACCTTTAGGAAAATATAAACTGTATCTTCTCTGTTAGACTATTTTTAATTTTCTCCTACACTGACATATATAAAAGATTTATATCCAGCATTCCCTCCTTTTCTTTTTTAAAGCCTAACTATCCTATTAACAAAGGTCTCTAGCTTTTTGAAGTTAGAGGATTTGGAGTATCAAGGACAATGGTAGTTTCCATACTGATATTGGATCGGTGATGCTAATTTCTGAGAAGCCAAACTTCAGTTCTATATATCACAAAATAATAAATTGTGTCACACCAGCATTTAATGCATGTACACAGTGCATTAACTGTAACTGTAGTACATTTATTTGTGCTAGAAGAGACTTGAAAATGATTAAAAAATCAATACTTTGCTGTCAGAGAAGCTAGTGTTACGATGCATTTAAGTAGTTAATTGCATAAGCCCCATAAAAGCTTCAAGTTTGGGTAGCAAGGATGCCATAATTACAGTCCAAGCAGCTACCTTTTATTAATGGTGGGCTTTAGGGAACAGTGCTCACTGTCCTCGCTGCTGCTGTGTGTGCGGTTCAGAGCACATGGATCCTCTCCTCTGCCCATCTAGGATGCTAGTTACGTGCAAATTATTGATGATCACCAGAACAACAGCTGGGAAAGGTAGTGTTGATTCACCAGGGAGGCGGTTTCCCTTAAGTTCCCTAAAAGCAGTGCTTTCTGGCTGTTCTCTATGTCTTCGAACACATAGAGAAATCGTAATAATTTTATGCCACGCTGGGTTAAAGAAACAAGACGGCTCAGAGCTGAAGGGGATAAACTAGCTGGCCTCCTGGAGGGCTGAGACGATCCGTGTGTCGTGTGTCCAGGCTGCCTTCTGGTTTTCTCACGGAGAAGCGCTGCTTGAAAATGTTCAGTCATAGAATTTTGAAACCGGAAGACACAATCGGGTCTATCGTGCCCTTCAACAGATGAGGCCCTGAGGACCAGAGAGACCAAACACTGGAGTAGCCCGTGTTCCATAGCTAGGGACCTACAGAGCGGGCCTAGAAGCTCAGTTCTCTCCTTTCCACATTGGTTCCACTGTACATCTTCTCTCTCGAAGGAGACTAGTAAACCAAGAAGGAGGAAATGGTAAAGTAGATTTTGTTCTTGTTTCTCCAGTCAGAGAATAAACAGTGCACAAGGCAAGGCTGTCTGATTTCTGAGATTCTGAGGGAAGAATCCTCTCTTTTCTTCTGGACACTGACTGGAGAGCAGTTCAGTAGGGTGGTCGCCAGCTGAGAAATCCTGGCTTCCTGGCCTGGATCTCTTGTGTAGGCCCTGAACGCAGTGCCCTTCCATAGGTGTTCTGGCCTAGCCATGTTTGGGCAATTTACATTTCTTGTGACAGTTTTGCATTTCTGAGGAAAAGTCAAAATCGTGTTCTATTGATAAAGTGCCTGAGGATGTGTTATGTTAGTCTGCTCCCCACATCGGCCTGAAACATAAAAAGGCCGTTAATTCCTGGATTCCTGTCTTTGTAATAGAAAGTTGATGATGTTTTAAGATATTGACACTGCCATGCAATGTTCATAGGCAACAAACTCTTGCTTGAAAACAAAGAGATTTGATTTTAAAGAGCTGCCATCAACGAGACCTTCTGCTCATTTAGCCTTCCGTTCTTATCCTATGACACTCAAACTCCGCACTACATAAATTTTGCACATGTAAATTTATGCATTATGATATGCTATTAATCAGATTATAAAGTAATAAATGCTGCATAAAGAAGAATGTCTATTATCAGAGCTTTTTATAAAAGAATATTTATAAATAGAGGAGCTAGGCTGGGAACTGGATACAAAGAAGTTGCAGAAAAATACAAAAACATCGTAATTTTATTCTAAGTAGAAACAGACTGTATCTTGTTATTCTTTGAAATGATGGGTATTGAAGATCCATTTTCTGCTTTACAGCTATAAGAGGATTCTCTGAGTAAATACGGATTTTGAATGTGGATGAATTATATCCTTTTATAATATGTAATATGAAAGATGTTATTGGCTAACAATAATAGCGCCTTGGATTTGTTTAGAAATTTGCTTTGTAAAACCTAATACAATTATATATATATATATATATATATATATAGTTTTTTTCTTTTTTATTATTATGTGTTTAGCCAACATATATACATATACACATATATATTATTTTTAAAAGCAGTTATTGTCAAGGTATTCTATGAAAATGTATCCTCATGTTGTAGATGGGAAAACTGAGGCATATATAAGTTCAAGGTGATTTTTTAAGTCATGCAGAATTGGAAATTAAAAGGTAAAATATAATCTCTGAAAGTCTGCAGAGTTCTTTCAATTATTCTATGTTGTCTCTTAATTCACTGTTTTGTGATTAACAAAGTTATAACTATAATCCCTTTACTTTGATAGTCTGAAAAATAATCCTTTATACCTCCTTTCTCTTAGTGAGTCTGTATTTGTGTGAGCGTGTTTAATAGTTCAGGAATATCTATTTTTCTTTTCAACACTCTACGTGTGTGTGTGTGTGTGTGTGTGTGTGTGTGTGTGTGTGTGACCAGTCTAGTTTAATTGATTGAAAATTCCCCCTCTGGTCTTAAGGGAACTCTGAAGATAATGACTCAGTAGGGTGCTCACCCTTTCAAACAGGCTGGGTTGACTCCTCCAAGTGAAATGACAACATACCAGCTGGACGGTTGTTTGGTTTTTTTTAGGCAAGAGAATAAAAAAATATACTCTAATTTGACTCATTCTCTGTAGTTGACTTCCTAAGAATAGTCTAATTGCTTGGTGGAATAATTCCCCTGTTAATTTAGAAGTGTTCCACTACTTGTTAGAACTTAAACAGTCAACATTAATTGTAGTGGAGTCTCAGTGAAAGTGCCCTTATTGATTATAATCATTTTGCCAAATTAAAAAAAAAGTGCACTCTCACTTTTAGGAGATATTTTTTAAAAAGCTGTTGAGTGGCTGGAATTCCTTTTGTTTTGTTTGACTCTGAATTTATAGCCCTGGTTAAGAAGTGAATTTTGGATTATGCTATCAATGGGGTAAGGGATTCTGAATACCATAGTGGTACAAAACCTCACCATTATCCCTAACGAGCTGGGTGGTTGGAGTAAAGGAATACCAAATGTCAAGCAAATGGGACTTTGAAGAAGAGGCTACTTTTAAACAAGGATAAAACTCTTTAGTTCTTTAGAAGTACAGGAGGTATATTCCTAATTTCTCTAAATATTTAGTTAAAATGGAAATCCTATTCTCAACGCACCAAAAATGTATAGTTTGTGATTCTCTGGATCTTTGCTATCCAGTATGGTAGCCATGATAACCATTTATGATTATTTAAACTTAAAATAAAAATAAAAATTAAATAAAATGTAAACTTCCATTCCTCAGTCTCATTAACCACATATCAAGTGCTAACTATCCATATGTGGCTAATGCCTACCATATTAGACAACATGGATCCAGAACATTTCCATCTTTAGAGAAAGTTCCATTAGATATCATTGGAATAGATGGTATGCTTCAAATTAAGATGTCAAATCCTTTTGTCCCAGAACCCTAGGGAATCCTATGTGGAATATAGAAAATACAAGAGTTCAAAATCCCTCTTTTGTGCTTTTATTTATTTATTTTAAAGATTTATTTATTTACTTGAGAGAGAGAGCTGGGGGGAGGGGTAGAGGGAGAGAGAGAGAGAGAGGGTATCTCAAGCCGACTCCACACTGAGTGCAGAGCCCAACGTGGGGCTTGATCTCACAAACCTGAGATCATGACCTGAGCTGAAATCAAGTGTTGGATGTTCAACTGACTGAGCCATCCAGGCACCCTTCTTTTGTGCTTTTAAATAGCAAATTTTAGATAATAAAAAATTATGTAATTGGTCCTCCATTGCTTCCCTGAACCCAGGACACAAAAATTTTTGACAATCCTTCTTCCCCTGTTAAACTCGTAGCCAATGCTTAAATTTTAATACAGGAATGGAATTCCAAACACTGAAGAGAAACTTGAGGGGAGAGAAATTTCTAGATGGTCAGCTTTTTATTTTGTTTTGGATTATATTGAAGATGGGGCATAGCTTGTAGAGTGAAATCTTTGAGAACCCACCATTTACTATTTTTGGCAAGGAATGCTAAAGGAAATCATGCATAAAATTTACAGATCCATACATATATAAAAATAAAAACATCACATGGTTTGTAGTGGCAGAAAATGAACAGAATTGTTAATTATCTTTCTAAGTTGATGAACATTTTGCTCAGTGCCCTCTACTTTACGAAAAGTTAAAATAGAATCACAATTAAGTGTTTCTCTTTGGAAAGCTGGCCAAGCTTTCTAGAAAGTAACAGATAGTACTTGTTCTAAGCTGTTTTAAGGTGAATTATCTTTCATGGTTTAAGGATATCGATTCTTGTATTCATATCATTTTAATTTATGTTTATTGAAACCGGGAAAGACTTTGTGTATGCAGAAGGCTATATTAACAAAGGTATAAATTAAGAGTCCACAGCTTTGGTTTAGACCCTGAAAAAGTAGGCTTGGTGATAATAACATTTGTTCCTTTCTTTGATGGTACCTCTCAAATCCAGCCAAACCACTTTGAGTGGGAATGAATCGCAGCCTACACACTCAACTGTCTAAGAAGAAAAATCAGGATGGCATTTGATGTAATGAGCACTGGGTGTTATATGCAATTGATGAATTGTTAAATTCTACCCCTGAAACTAATAATATACCATAAGTTAACTTGAAATTAAATAAAAATAAAAGAAGAAAAATCAAAACAAAACTTTATTTTTATTAACTCAGTTGTTACCCTGACCCCCTTTCCAGCAGGTTGTAGGGAAAATCTCTATTTCTGTTACTCATTCCTGGAGTTTCCCAGAAGCCTCCAGAGAATTACCAGGGTCCCAGGACCTCGAAGTATGCCAAGGCCTCAGTGTGTGCTTGGGCACTGGGCATTCACTGCTGCTAGGCACAGGCCCTGGAGGTACTGTGGTCATTTCAGGGCCCAGGGGGCTGCCCTGGGTCTGTTGAACCTGGACCGGAGTTCATAAACCCCTGAGCTCACAGGCTCCTTTTCTTCATGTGGATGCTCTGTTGGGCTTTCAGAGTGGTTTTGCTTATTTGTTTGTTTTCATTTAAACCAGTTGCTAAGCTTCAAAAATCAGAAAAATTACACATAAATGACTATATTTAACAAAGTAAAAGATCGGGCAACTTTGGGTCATCCTTCTTGCATTATCCATTGGCTGGCATGAATTAGTGACTATTCACCATGGCCGGGTTCTTTGCAGACCCCACACTCTCTCTTGTCTCCCGAATTAGACCATTTCAATCATTTTCTTTACTTTGTTGGCCTCTGTGAATTACGGCCATAAGTTGAAGCCATGTTAAGCCTAGGGGCTCTGCCCTTTGTGATCAGTAATCACTGGCGGTAGTCACAGCTAGTCACAGACTGCAAGTTTCATGAGGGATCTTGTAGCTTCTGGGTGAGATAGTGTCCACTCAGGCAAGGGAATTTTCCAGAAAAGGGGGCAACCACGAGCCATTAGAGACAGACACATTGCACCATTGTGGTACCAGCTTGGTAAAGGGAATCTGGGTGGGCACCAACAGACTATAATGTGAAATGTCTTTTCCTGAGTGAGAAAGAATAGAGAAATTATCTGCAAGAGGCAATTTTGTTTAATCCTCAAAGTTTTATGGTACCTATTTTTTCATGGTGTTTAGTCACATTTAAGATAAACTCTATTGTGTCTTCAGTTCCTAGAGCCATGTAAAGAATTGAGACCACAACTGATTTGATCTCAAGTGTGATGTACACAAGTGCATGTGTACCTGTGTGTGAATAACTGCATCAGAGATAGACGCTAAGTTCTTGAATGTAACAAGTGTTTTTGACACTTAGCACCAACCCAACTGAGGCCTCCTGTGGTGGAAGGAATCAACAGCACAACCATCCGTGTTAGATGGCTCCCACCTGAAGAACTCAATGGACCTTCTCCTGTGTATCAGCTGGAAAGAAGAGAGTCATCTCTCCCAGCTCCCACGGCCATGATGATGAAAGGAATTCGTTTCATAGGGAATGGATATTATAAATTTCCCAGTTCCACACACCCAGTCAATACGGACTTTACCGGTAAGTGTTTTTGACATCACTCTGTTGAAGAGGCGCTAGGCGCCAAGGTGTTTCTTGTTATTTTGATATCCCTTCAGAGTGAATTTTTACTATGCCTGTCCACAGAAATACTAATTCAGACCTTTTATAACTTCATCTTGATGTGTCAACTTGTCCATCTTTTTAGTATTCTGTGTGGGGAGATGTGGGTAAGTAGAGGAAAGAAAAGAAAAATACAGATGTGGGAAGGTAGCCTTATTATATCAAAGTATATGCTGGAAATGACTCTCGGACACCATTTACCAGAATGTATTCCTCAGACTACTTTACCTACTCTATTGAAAAAGAAGACTTCTGTAGGCAGATGAGTGTGAGAAATGCACCGTGCTGGGGAGATTCTCAGTATACATCAGGTTATTAAAACCTCTAAAAGCAATTATAAGAAAGCTAACTTTGCTTAGCTCAGTATGCCTAATCCTTATTTGTCACTTTTTTTAAGCATTAAACTATCAGTAGGTTTTTTTGGAGAACATTATGGGAAAAGCTAATTTTGGGAAAACATACCTTCTATGGATATGTTGGCAGTATGGGTAAGTGAGGTGCTTGCTTCGGGCACACACACACACACACACACACACACACACACACACACTACCTCAGAAATCAACAAAAATAGTATTTTCCTACAATATATTTTTAAAAATGAAAATCAATGCCAAAACATTCCCCAACAAAATGCCAAAATTTTCAAAGAAGACAGGCTCTATCCCTCACGTGTGGGGCTCTATAATCCTGCCTCATTTGTTTCACACAACTCCTGGTCTTGTTCGTCCTACAGTACTCTGGAAGTCCTGTTACCTTCCCGAATCCGAGTTTCTAAAAGCACTATTTCACTATAATTGCAGAAAACTGTAACTATTTATGTTACATACGTCACTTTCCTAATTTTTAAAAAAACATACAAAATATAAGATACAAATGATTCTGTAAACTCATAACAATATTCATTCGATCCCGGAGAAAGTCATTTTGGAGCAAATAGTCTCGAAAATGTTGCATGTGTTGAGGACGATGAAGTGGAATTTGAGCTATAAAATGTGGCTCAAATATTATTGCTTATTTTTATTTAAATATTATTTTATTTAAAATAGTAAATAGTTTGCTCTGAAGTGAGGCTGGCTGCTGATGCACATTTGTAATGAATGATGTCCTAGCAGAGATATATTGAGGCGAATGCCTGCTTACCTAGTGGCCTGGTGCCTCAAAATCCGCACTGAGTATTAGATATTCAGCCACTAAGCAATCATGAAGTGTTCAACTTCTGCTTAATATTCGTAAACGTCAAAGAAAGGAAGGAAAAGAAAGAAAAAATAGGTAATGTGGAAAAGAAAGTTAAAAAGCCTATAGATACAAAGTTGAAAAGCCTTTGCTCAAATGGAAGTAGAAATTGCCTTCCTGGTCCAACATTTGGCTTGCAATGGGTTTCTTCGAGGAAACAACATTCATTTCCATTAAGCAGAGTATATCTGCTGCAAGCATTTGTCCGCTCAGATTTGCTGGCTAGCCAGCAGACAGATTTTTGATGGGATCACCTACTGTTGTTGCAGTGAAAGATAGAGTGGCCCGTCCACCGTTAACAAATTTAGTCATCTTCACGCTCTCCCTAGCCGGCCTTATACTCTGAGGTGCAAGGGCTAGGGGCAGATGTAGCATCTGGGAAGTTTTCCAAATTCCTCTTTAAAAAAGTTAGGCCATAAACACCGGCCTAACTAAGCAGGATCCTTCTGTCTATAACAAAGCCTCCAGCTGCATAGAAAATGTGTTTGGAGAGTACACATTATTTGAAGGGCAAGGCGGGGAGATCACAATTTTGGCTTGAACTGCTCCCTGGAGGTTTGGTGATTCCCAGAGAATAAGATGTTCTTCTGCATTCAGGCACGTTCTGGGGCATTACTAGCCCCTTTTTATTAGCAGCTTTGCCTTACTTTTAAGGTTCTCTTTAACTTTTAAACCAGGTGTGCATCAATTCATTGGTTTGACCCTTTGGTTCAATTGGCAGGGTTGGTTGAATAATTGTATTGAGCTGAGCCATGGTTAAATGAAGTTTACCTGATAGACATTGGGTAGGGTATGTGCTATGGTGAGCGCTGTGAATTGTGCAAGACTGTTGAATCACAGATCTGTACCTCTGAAACAAATAATGCAACATATGTTAAGAAAAAAGAAAAAGAAGAAGATAGCAGAAGAGGAAGAATGAAGGGGAGTAAGTCGGAGGGGGAGACGAACCAGGAGAGACGATGGACTCTGAAAAACAAACTGAGGGTTCTAGAGGGGAGGGGGTGGGGGGATGGGTTAGCCTGGTGATGGGTATTAAAGAGGGCACATTCTGCGTGGAGCACTGGGTGTTATGCACAAACAATGAATCATGGAACACTACATCAAGAACTAATGATGTAATGTATGGTGATTAACATAACAATAAAAAATTTTTTTTTAAAATGAAGTTTACCCAATTAATAAGCTAGGACAAGTTTGCAAAACCAGTGCAATAGCTTTCTCAAAGATGCTTGCATCTTTCCTAAGCAGAGAGGTACTTGTATAATGAGCATCTTCCACTTGTTTTACTTAAATATTATTTAATTCAATCCCTCTACAAGCTTGTAGGTGGAAATTTTACCCTCTGAGTACAGAGGAAGTGAGACTCAGGTATCATAGCCACTCAAGGTCAGGGTTGAAATGTGAACTGGAAGCTTCTGATTCAAATGCTGGTGCTTTGCCGTGGAGGGGGAAGGCGCATACGTGGACAGTTCTTTGGGAGTTGTAGAATAAGAAGTATGTAAAATTAATCAATAAGGATGGGAGGTAAAATAATTATCACTCAGCTCTTCCTTACCCAATGCCATGCAACTTTTTTGGATTTGTCTCTAAGTTGTTGGCTTTTTAGGTATGAATAGTAAATAGGGTTGGCCTTATTTATTTGCTTGCATACCCAAAGCCATCCTAGGGATCACTTTTCTTTCCGTAGCAATTGATTCCAGAATGTTCCTAGAAGCTTGATGCTTAATGTCTGAATGAAATTGTTTTAAATGGGCTGAAATGCTATATGCAAATGGTGCTATCAACTCATATTTCTATATATTTCATGCAGGTTTTTTATATTCTGGCAAATTTAAAGAGTAAATTTTAGAAATCTCTAAAATGATTAATTATATTTAATAAGTGAATAATTGTAAGAGCTAAGATCTGCTTTTATTTTGAATTATTCATTTTAAAATATCAAACTCTAAAAGGAGTCCTGAAATATGAATGGAGATATCAAATAATATTCAAAGACAAAACATACAGTAATGTATATTATTGTACATGTTATATATATGTATATATATATATAAGAAATTAGATTTCACCCATTGATGACAAGATTTATAAATACATTCATAGCATATTCCATAGTCATGAACAATGTATTGAAAGTCTCAATATAAATGATCTCAGTATTACAGTTCAAGAAGGGAATCTCCTATATAACTCACCCCTCTTCATATTTGCTTTAAATGTTTTCATCTCATATGATATAATGAAAACAATTCAAAAATATGAGTATATGTTCTAACATGTTGCTTAATATCATAAATTACTTAGCTTTATATTGTAAATGAACTCTATCAAAATTTACCTCTGGGAAGAACAATTAACCAGATACAGCTTTCTTAGGATATGTTTTTGGTCCCTTTTCCTTTTAGCTACAAGTGTTCTTTCAAAAATCTAATCTTCAGGAAGGGTATATTATCAGTCATTTACATCATAGTATAAATTTAAGATCAGGTATTAACTTCCTCATTTCTCTATGATTAGGAGTGAATGTTTTGGGAGCAGACTAATAAGTTTCAGATCTAGGCCCCATTGTTTATAGACAAACCACTTAATCGTTTTTGTACCTTTGTTTCCTTTTCTTTAAAATTGGCATAATAATACTGCTTACAATACTTATGTCTAGAAGTAGGTGAGGATGAAAGGCAATAGCCTACCTTGCGAACGCTGCACAGTGTCTATCACACAGATTACTTAGAAGTCATTAAACTTTAGCTATTAACCGTTAGTCATTTAACAAATGTTTGTTAAGTGTTTACCATGAGACAGGAGCTTTTCTAAGAGTCTTATGAAATTCTAAAATCAATATTCTCTTAATTCATCTGCTGTTACATGTAATGTAAGATGTGTGTACCTAAATGTTCTATTTAGGGTATGAGTAATATGCAGCTTCTATATTAAAATGTGTTATTTAATTTTGTTATCAAGAATAATTAATCTACCTAGTATTGAAATATTGGATAAATGATTTTTCTGTGGATCTAATCATACTCATTTATTAAACTGAGGATTGCACTAAATGACCGATGCCTCTAACTTCTAAAATTCCAGTCAGTGAATATAGAATATTTATGTAGCTTCAAAAATTCGAAATAGAGGCTATTGCTGTGTGTTTAAAAACAACTAGATTTTCAAGTAAATTGTTCAGTTTTGATTTTTTTCATATAATATGTTTACAATTTAAGATTAACATAAATTTATTTTTCTCTCTTAGTCTTAGGGAATACATTAATTTTTAGGGATAATTTAAATGATATGGAGAGAAATACTTGATATAGAAATGGATATACAATTCTTGGGTTATGCTGGAGCATACAAAGAGGCAGCAAATTCAATAGAAGTTCATAATATTATATCTAGAAAATAATGTAAATATCATTGTAAAATATTCTTCTGGTCACATGGGGTTAACAGTACTTTCTCCTTCCAGAACAGGAGTAGCAAATAGAACATCCCTACTGCAGCGGGACAGGGTGATCATTGTGTCTTCGGAGGGAAAAAAAAAAAATCCTCGTTTTTTTTCAGGAATGCAGAGTAAATCCACTTGATTTATACAAAAAATTTAGTCCTTTCCATGTAACGCTAGTAATCCAAAGGATCCTGGTAAAAACAGCAAACTAAACTACCGCTCAGATTGGCATTCCAAAGGTGACCCTTTCTCTCCTTGTCACTTTTTCTTCCTATTAGCAAAAACAGGTCCATGATCATTTGGGGGAAGATTTGATGATTGTAGTATCCAGATGCCAATCACACCAGCCTTTTAAACTGCCTTTACTGGTGACCCTGCCCAGAAATCAGGGACTGCCTTTGGGGAGATCTTTGTAGCAAACCACTGGGGAGATGAGCATACATGTGCACCTGGATGTAATTCCTTTTTATTTGTCTTCACGAGAAATGTGATTACTGATGTTGAATATTTTGCAGATGAGAACTCTGTACACTTTCTTTGTAATAATGCTGTTCAAGGACACTAAATGATTGTCATACATTTTTGTCTCCTAGTATTTGCCTTCCCCAAAATGACTGAACTTGAATGCTTTAGGAAACAGAAATGCAATTAATGACCGACCTATGAAAAGAGAAATGCAACTCCCTGAATCAATATTCCTTAAAAGCATGTATTTTGTATTTTTTTACTTTATGATATATATGCTTTATTATTATTTATAGTGAGCTGGGACATTTAAACACTTCATTAAAGGAAAGCTGATTATATGCAGTTATAGGGAAGGTGCAAGCAGGGAAAATATCAGATAGACTCATTAGTAAAAGCATATTAATTCTGACCTTCAACACCCTTGGCACCCAGTATTTGTTGTCCTCTGACTGGGAGCAAGTCCTTTTGCCAGAAAGTGCTTAAAAAAACAAACAAAACAGCAACAACAACAAACTAAATAAAATGCCAAGTCCTTACAAGGCAGATTTAAATCACAAGTTTTATTTTACCTTTGATGTTAGATCTTAGTCATAGTTATTAAAAAACAAATCCATGCATTGCCTATATGGCCTAGCAGTTTGATGAACAGGCAGTAATGATATGGAAAAATAAAGGCAAGAGTAAACATGGAACTTGGGAACAAACTAGAGAAGTGGCTCTTGGGGAAGAAAGAAGCTCCTGGTGTGTTTCTGGTTGTGACAGAATCAGAAGAGAGTGTGAATGTCTGGTTGAGTGTATCCGTATGGACTGGTAGGGACAAGGATCCAAATGCCTATCTTTTGAGAATCACAGAAGTCAGACTAAGCCATGGTGATGAGGGATATTAAGAAGTAAGGATTAAAATTGTTTTGTTTTTGCTGCCTTTTGTGGAGATGTGTAACGATAACATCGCTGGAGGGGAAAGGACCATGTTTCTCCCCATTCACCAAATTCATCATCAAGGCCAGTTTATGATGATTGCGTGTGTCTTAACCCTTGTATTTTTTAAAGTGACACATTTTGAAGTTGCCTTGTGTTTGAAATGTTAATGGTGGGGTTGGTGTGGGAGTCATTTCAGTTTCACTTTCTAATTTTAGCTCTGATTTCACAAAAGAATCATTTCAGCACATGACTTTTTCTTTTACCAGTTTGGTCTTGCTCCACTGGTCAAATTGAATGAAATTGTAAGTTTCTCTTTGCATGAAGAGAAAACTCTTCCTCCCTTCCTCCACCCCCCGCCTTTTAACTTGTACAGTGTCAATCTAGAGCAGGAGGTCACAAAGTTCTCCTGTAAATGTCCAGACATTAAATATTGTCTGCTTTGTAAGCCATGAGGTCTCTGTCCCAATGCCTCAGCTTGCCATGGTGGTATGAAAACAGCCATAGGTGATATAGAAACACATAAGGGTAGTCTAGTTTTTTGGGTAAAAACGCTTTATTTACAAGAACAGACGTCATGTTGATAGTTTGCCTATTTTGGTTAAGAGTCTAGTCTTTGTTCCTTAAATTAATATATAATTTCATCTTTAACAGTACATTTTTCTTTCTTCTGCCTAATGCCAAGAACCCTAAAGATCAGGTGCCTGGGTGGCTCAGTCGGTTAAGCATCTGCCTTCCGCTCAGGTCACAATCTGGGAGTCCTGGGATGGAGCCCTGCATTGGGCTCCCTGCTCAGCAGGGAGTCAGCTTCCCTTCTGCCCCTCTCCCTGCTCATCCTCTCTCTCTCTCTCTCTCTCTCTCATTCTCTCTCTCAAATAAATACATTAAATCTTAAAAAAAAAAAAAAACCCTAAAGATGAGTACAGGGTAGCTCAGGTAAAAGAAACAGGAGAGAACTAACAACAAAAATAGTAGTAATGCTTAATAAATGAAAATATCTTGAAACAACATCTAGTTTTTCCCAAGAGGGATTTATGTGTTCAGTAAGCCAAGTCAGCATTTATCATGCCAATAGGGTAGAATAATACTTACATTTGGTGCAAACTGTTTCTGTTGGTTGATAACTCTTTGAATCAGCATTAAGGGGTCTGCATTTTCCTTCTCTGTTACAATCACACCAAAATGTATGGTCACCTGCTATACACAGTGCACGTTTGTTCCCACATTCTCACGCCACATTCTCAAACACCCCGTGTCAACTATGCCCTCAGGTTTTCTATGTGGTCTCACATTTACCTACATAAATTGTCCAATGTCTTTTTCTTACGATATGTTAGCCATTTAAAAATCTTCTCGAAGCTTCTTTGCTGAAGAAAAAAAATAAAATTCTCCATCTCTTAATGACATTCAGCATCAATATAATAGAGATTAATTTTAGTTTTCTTTTCATCCTTAAATGTGTAGAAAGAGGAACTTTGAGCAGAAAAAGAGTCATAATGGTCAGCAATGATAGAGAAACTAGCCCCTATGAAACAATCAAATAAGATGAATTATTTTATATTTATTTTTGGAAAAAAATTAAAGATATTTAAAGACCTATACTTACTGTTATGTTATATCTGTTGGGATACATATAACACCTACAGGAGAGTATAGATTAATTTCATTTCTACTCAGATTAGATTTCAAATAATATCAATGCCAAAATGCCATATCTTTCAAAACTATGTTCTAATATTCTGAAGAAATGTCTTATGAAATCACGCACCAGGCATTCCATTTGAGTGGGGCAATATGAGGTGCAAATATGCAGGCCACATTTAAGTTCTACACATTGAAGGAAGCTCATAAACATAGTCCTCAGGTATTTGTTTGGATATTCAAGAAGGGAAACTCAGGGAGCACCTGGGAGGCTCTGTCAGTGAAGCGTCTGACTCTTGACTTCAGCTCAGGTCATGATCTCAGGGTCACGGGATCAAGCCCTGGGTAGGGCTCGGGGTTCAGCGGGCAGTCTGCTTGAGAGTCTCTCTCTCTCCCCCTCTCCCTCTGCCCCTCTCCCACTGTGCTCACGCATGTGTGTGCTCTCTCTCTCAAATAAAGCTTTTTTTTTTAAAAAAAAAAAGGAGGGAAACTCAGTTACGTACATTTTCTTGACTGAGGAGCAGCCTCAGTTTGGAAGTTCTTTGAACTTAAGTGCAAAAAAAGAGTCATAAGGAGGAAGGAGGGGCACAAGCACCGTTATAGACATTCAGGCACCTAAGTCATCTCTGGTAATGGTGGCCATGTCATCCTCACAAACAAAGCGAGTCCTGGGAGAATTTTGTAAAAGAAAGATAGGGACTTGTGGGAAGTTTGTGGGAATGAATGATATAATGATCTTCCCTCCCAAACAGGCAGAAAATTGAAAAAGAAGGCAGATACCTCTTTCTTGGCTTCTGCTTCCTTCATTTTTCTCCCCTGAAGTCCATTCCTTCTTCTGTGCTTACCATTGTGTCTACCAAAGTGAATATTACTAATTGCCTGAGATAGAAACCTGGGAAGTTTCTTGAATATAATTTCTCACTCCCTTTCTAACATTCCATCCATTGTTCCTTCTCTGGCCATTCTTCCTCTGATATATCTCTCGGAACCATCCACTGGTCCCTAATCCGGGTCTCTGTTGTGGGTCTCCATACCAACAGTTTCACTCTTATCTAGGCTGTTTTTCTAACTAATGATCTGTCTTGCCATTTTCTTGCTTTAAACTTTTCAGTAGTTTCCAACATCACGATGCCCTGCATGAACTCTTCCGCTTACCTTTCCAGCCTCATCTTTCCATCCATATACCTCCTGGTTTCCTCTTGGCTCTATGACTGCCTTTCGTCCCCGCCATTTGAATGTGCCTTGCTGTCTTAGATGCCTGGGTCTTCGATCCATGCTTTTGCCTGCAATGCCCTCCCTTACTTGCAAATGCTTCTCCTTCCTTTCACTGGGCTAATTCCTACCCATCACTAAAGTGTCAGCAGAGCTGTTCCTCCGAATAGCCTCCCCCTTGCCCCGGTGCCAAATCTAGCTTAGGGGCCTCTCCTCTATCCTACCACAGAAAATGAGAATGTCTCTATTTTAATCCCTACCACACTCTATTAGAATGGCTTGTTCACTTGGCTAGATCCCAAGCCGACTGAATTTATGACTATTTTCTTCTGTTACAACATTTGTCCTTGCACAGCAGAGGACCAGATGTTCAATAAATGTTTGTTGAGTAAAGAATTAGCTAAATGAGTTAGATCAAAAAAGGAAAATATGTAAGAAAGATTGCTTAGCAGGGCACCTGGGTGGCTCAGTCCGTTAGGCGTCTGCCTTCAGCTCGGGTCATGATCCCGGGGTTCTGGGATCGAGCCCCGCATCGGACTCCCTGCTCAGCTGGGAGCCTGCTTCTCCCTCTCCCTCTGCTGCTCCTCCTGCTTGTGCTCTCTCTCTGTCTCTCTCCCTGTCAAATAAATAAATAAAATCTTAAAAAAAAAAAAGAAAGATTGCTTAGCTACAAGAATGAATTAATGGTAACATTCCCGGTGCATTAGAATATATTACATAATTTTGAAAGCTACCTTGTGGGAAGTTGTGATAGCCTAGAGGGATAACTCAATTTGTTTAGCCTCTATTGGCCTACAATGTATAAGAAAGTATGTTTTAAGCTATATAGTACTTGAGACAAGGAGAAATTGTTATGAATGGTCCTCAGTTATCAGGTAAGGTGGAGTTCCTTCTGCGTCAATTGTTGTAGCTAGAGAGTGCTCTATAGGAGTTGTTCTCTGCCCTATAGCCCTCACAACGTGTTGTTGGAAACGAGGTGTTGCACATCTCTTAGATACAGGATCTCCTTAGGCTTATTAAATTTTGAAGTTAATGAATATTTTGACACTTTTACCTATGCATATCATTAGGGCTTATTGCAATAGGTTTAAGATGACAGTCATAATAAACATATAGAGTACAATAAAAAGCACTTTTAATCTCGAAAGTGCTTTATAAACAACAGTGATCAATGCTATGGATGGATTAACAGCATCAAACTGATTGAGTCCTATTTCAAGGGCAATGGATGTATTGATGCTGGTGTTCACTATAGTGCAGAAGGAAGACAGCAGTGGCGGCAGCGCAAAGAGCAGGTTCTGAAGTCAGACTCCCCATGTTTAAAATCTGGCTTCCCCACCATGCAGTGTGTGACTTGGCATGAATCCCTTCCCAGTCCCATCACTCAGTGTCTTCATCCGTAAAATGGATTACTGTAAGGTTTAAGTGCAGGAATCACCATAAAGGATTGGCCCACAATATATTTGTGGTCATTGTTATACATGCATTTATGGCTGACATTTTTTTCATTCAGGATTTTCACATCATGTGCTTTTCCATTCATACATGTATTTTATGTGCCTAAACTACATAAATCTTGACTCTACTCTTTTATAACTTCTCTCTACTACATATCTCTGAGATTTGACTTCATTTTATTCAATCTATGAACTTCTGACCTTTGTGTTTTTAGCTGCCTCTCTCCTTTCTCAAGAGACTTAGATGCTCTACATCTTATTTCTGCATGTCTGGTGGCTACCTTTACATTTTAACATGCACTTGTTAATCTAACACTATTTCCTCTCTTTTCTTCATAATCCAGTTTTCTTAAAAACTAGGATGCTCTGCATGTCCAGTTCCTCACTACCAATCATTCCTCCGTCTGTCACTTACTTTTTTTCTTCCCACTTCTTCATCTGAAATGCTTTCTTCAAGATTATCAGTAATTTTCAAAATGAAACTTTTCCTAATCCCCACCCTATGTGTCCGTAAATAGTAATGGCAATGTTATATCCTTTTAAAAATATGAAGAAACCAAATATATCTCACTAGGTTCCCGCTGCGATTTTCTGTAAGCTGTTTTTCAAGGCTTTTGGCTCTGCTTTCTCTATCTATGTTTAGATGAAAGAACTCAATCATTTTATCAGCCCATATGCAGATTTTTCTCAATTTCACCCCATTTGCCAGATGCTGTGATTGGTGTTTTAGAAAGAGTATTGAGCAAAACAGATAGAATACCTAACCTTAGGGAGCTTAAAGTCTTGCAGCAAAATCATGCTTCAAACATGTAATTAGGTAATTATAAGTGATTTCTGTCTCCAGCCATGAGAGACAGAGCTGTTTTCAGGTGTGAAGGAGAGCAAAAAATCCTCATGCTGAAAGAAAAAAAGAAAAGAAACTAGATAGAATTTCTTAAAAATGTGATTGTTCAAAGACATTACTGAGTAACTAGGACTGCAAGGACATGGGAGATTAAGACCCTAGAAATAAGGAAAACCATTTAGGTGAGACTTTAATTTATCTTTGCTTTTTCTTTCTGTTTTATTTGCTAGTTCCCAGACTGCATAGTCTTAGGAAAATGAAAGCATGGCTTGAGAGACTAGAAATTAGAGTTCAGGGCCTACCAAGAAGGAAGGGTCTGGTAAATATGCCAGGCTATCCATTGAAATCCTATCAGTAAGAGTAAACCAGAAACAGACGGGTCTTCTCAAAGCCTGAAGTAAAGCCTCAACCCATCTCAACTGCTGATAGGATAAAGGTTGTCTGCCTGCCAAAAATATTTCAATATTTCCTAAAAGGAGATAACATCAACAAGAGTCTATAATTTTTTATACATGATATCTTATATTCAATCCAAAATTACTAGAAATACCAAGAAAGAGGACCAAGTAAACATGAACCAACTATTGCTTCACGCAACATGGATAAATCTCATGGTCTACCACTGGGTGAAAGAAGCTAGAAACAAAAGAATCTAGTTTTCCGTTTATGTAAGTTTCAAAAATAGAGAAATGGGTCAGTGGTAACAGGATAAGAAGGGGTAATAACTAAAAGGAAGAGAAAAAGGAGGTTCCTGAGGTTGTGGAATTATTCTATACATTGTTCTGAGAGGTGTTTATGTGTGTGTTTCCTTTGTAAATGTCCACCAAAATATGCCCTGATAATGTGTTCGCTTTATTGTTATGTTACACTTCAATTTGAAAAGTTGCCAAAAAAAAAAAAAAAAAAAAAGATTTCAAGTATGTGGAGTCCAAAAGTAAGATGTAGAAAACTCATATCAGATAACAGGAGCATTTAGCCCACTCTGGAGGATTCATGAAGGTCTCCCAAAGGAAGAGTTTTATCATCTAAAAAAATGCAATTTGAGTTAGCTAGGCAGGAAACACAAGTAGAGAACCTCAGGTAGAGAAAATGGCATGCATAAGTGCCTTGGTATGGGAGATAACACGGTGTATGAATAAACAAACATGAACAAACAAGCAAAACCGGAAGAATCCAATATAGCCAGAGCACAAAAAGCAAGGAAAGAATGGTATTTCATGCGGTTGAAATATGAGAAGGAGGGGCCAATCTTGAACTTTTCAGACCACCATATTTGGGATTTTGAACTTAATTTTATCATCTTTATAAGATCACTCTGCAGGCTGGAGGCTGATGCCAAGTATGCTTTTACTAAGCGTTTGCTAAATTAAATTGATATTTTTACTAAGATTGTGCATATACTTTTTATAGATTGACTGATTGAAAGTGACCATTTCATTCAATCATCTGTTAGTTTTGTCAACAGAATGTCTCACAAAATGTTAGAAGACCTTCTTTATAAGAATTAGCCTGAATAAGGGGTTAAAAAAAACAAAAGCAAGTTCTGAATTCTACCACAGATCCTAATTGCTGAGGAAATAGCTAGAAATTTGTATTTTGACAAGATCTCAATATGGACTCAGTTCAGCATGCACATACTATATGACCCAGCCATTCCTCTCAGAGGTATTTGTCTAAGAGAAACGAAAGAATTTGTCTGTACAAAAGGCATGCACATAAATATTCATAGCTATACTCACCATGGCCCCAAACTAGAAACAACACAAATATGCATCAATAGGTGAATGGATAAACAAACTGTGGTATGTCCCTACAATGGGATACTCCTCAACAGTACAAAGGAATAAACTACTGATACAAACAACAACGTGGATCAATCTCTGTTGACGGGCTGAGTAAAGAAGACAGAAGAGTACTTAATGGTAATTCTCAAAAAATACAAACTACTGTAACAAAAAGTTAAATGATTCCTTGAGGCTGAGAAAGAGGGGATGATGGAAATATTCTGTAGTAATCATAGTGGTGCTTTTACAGGTATACACCTTTCAAAATTTATTGACCTGTATCCTTTAAATGAATGTCATTTATTGCATGTAATTTATACTTCAATAAAATGGGTAAAAGAAAAAGAATTCCAGGTGATTCTTGCAATAATGAGAACCATTGATCTACATTGTGATGGAAAATTTCTTTAACTTTATTTAGAGAAAAATCAACCAGTTTTTATATTATTTAATTTACTGGTCCTGAACTCCTTTATTTTTTTTATTTTGCTTTATTTTATTTATTTATTTGACAGAGAGAGAGATAGCGAGAGCAGGAACACAAGCAGGGGGAGTGGGAGAGGGAGAAGCAGGCTTCCTGCCGAGGAGGGAGCCCAATGTGGGACTCGATGTGGGGCTCGATCCCAGGACCCTGGGCTCATGACCTGAGCCGAAGGCAGATGCTTAACGACTGAGCCACTCAGGCGCCCTGTGGTCCTGAACTCCTTTAGATAAAGATGTAAGCAGTGTATATACTTTAGATTAGGCTCAACACTGCAAATTTCACTGAAATAAATTGGTATCCACTATATACTTTAAAGCATAGGAAAATGACTTTTACTAAACTATAGTGACAGCAAGAATCTGTACAATTTCAGCAAAATAGTTTTTTTTTCCTCTACAGAAAGGGACTTCTTCTGATCTCATTGACATTAGGACAGAAATTTTTATGAACACAGAGAGCTGTGGTTTGTCCATTTTTCAGGCATTTTATCACAAGAAGAAATTTAATCAGCAAAAATATGAAATACACATATGAATATGCCGTTGACCAGTTCTTTGATTCTGTTGCGCCTCTGTCATGCATTTTTCATAGCTCGCATAATTGGTGTTAATGTGCTATGCTATTAAGTTTAACTGAGAAAACTAGTTTGCTGAAAACTGATTTCTTCTGCATACTTATAAATTCAGTAGTCAAAAAAATTAGAGAAATATAATTAAGTATTGCAAAATCAATTTGACACTCACTTAAAATGTGTTGAGTGGAGGCAGCAAGCAACAGCCAAATCTGATGCTGTTCTCTCCTTGTTTGCTTCATAAAACTGTGCAAATTAGAACTTTAATTTACAGAGCTGTTAATGCCTCATTAAAAAGTTCCAGCAAGTATCTTATTTTGAGTTTTCTTTTTTTCCCCCTTGTATCTAATATGACACATTATCTCTGTTTTGTGGGCACGTGTAAGACAATATTTTTAGGATTACTACTTATTTAAACTGCATATATGAAATGAAAGGTTTTTAAACATCACATCTCAGGAAAAGACACTAGCAGTGTCTGTTGTTTTCAAAAGTGATTAATTTCTCCATTTACTTTGTTCTCGCTGTTGTTGTTGGTAGTGTTTTGTGCTCTAGACACTGTACTGGACAATGAGACTGTAGCTGGTATCTAGTAGACTTGTTTCCTGATCTCAAAGGCCTTATGCAGAATAGAATCCATGGCTGTTTGACTACTTTTAACCATTATCATATACTGCTATTTTTCTGCTCAGTCGTGTGCTATAGCCAAAGCTAAGCTCTCAACAATAATAAAAAATCCTCAAATACTAGATTAGGACATAACCTTAAAAAAATAGTTTAAGCTATAGACATAGATTTGGCAGTTGATTGAGACATCCTTTAAGCTATTGGTCTGCACACAGTTACTCCATTTTACCACATTATCTCTGCCTCCCCCAGGGAGAGACACGTGTGCCATAGACCCTTGATCACTGTTAGGACAAGTATGAATGCCTGACCCAGTGGAACTGATCTAGTTTTCACAGGAATTTGGAATTGGAATTCAGAGCTAACCCATCAGTCTACCTTATCTCTTGAACATAACCTTTATGTATACTGCTGTGGGGTGGGAGGAAATAGAGAACTAAAGCTGTTAAAGAGAGACAGGAGGACAGAGAGAGGAGAAGTAGAAGGAGAGCATGCCTGAAGGTTTTCCTACTCCCTATGCAAAGACCTTTCCTAGGCTGGGCTGTGTCCCTGGACTTGAGTTCCAGAACACACCATTATCTTTGAATAGTAAGTTCCTTCTTCTGTTCAAGGTAACTTGAGTCTGAATATGTAACCAGAGAGTCTTAACTTAAAAAGAATTCACCAGCATATGAATAGAAGTTGAAGCCATGGGAATGCGTTCAGTGACTTACAGTCAAGAATAGACCTTGGGGGGATAGAAGGCATTCCAGGATAATAAAAGACAACCAAGAAGGAATAGCTCAAATGCAGATAAAGGACCTACCTGAAAGTCAAGGAAAGGTTGATGAATTCCGTAATATTCCGTAATGGTCACTAGTATAAAAGGTTGACCAGTGGTCAGGTAGGTGAAGAACTGAAATTGGTGGTTGGATTGTATCATATTTATAACTCTTTGTCCTGCTACCTGAGTAAACTATTTTTAAAATATAGTTTATAATTTTTAGGCCCTTTCTAAAATTTCTAGTATAATGTAAATTTCTAGTACATACTCAATAACTGAGCAATCATAATTTCTTGGGGCTTATTCTTCAAAGATATGTATTCGTTTTAGCCAATGATATTCTTAAAGCTATTGTGAAATGTTTTTTGGTTAGTTTGGCTTTGTATATTTTCAATGAAAAGCCATACTAAAGTATGTTTGCCAAGTATTTTTTAAAATCTGTAGTCCAGGATGCATAATTTATTCTGGGATGGTTAAAATTCTAGGAGAATCTTTGCTCTTTCCTTGATCTTTCTTCCCTCTCCTCTGAAAGGGCTGTATTTAAAACTATGGGTTATTACTCACCTGAATAGCTAAGGAAGATTAGCTACATTGTTACCAATGCACTTGGTATTTTCTCACTGTGTAACATTGTGGCAACAGAATCTTAGTCTGGTAAGATACAATGTTCATAATACAGGATAAAAAGGTATCATCACTGCCTCAGATTCCTTTAACTCCAATCCCTGATCTGCATGAGATTACATTTTTTGCTCTCATTTACTAGTTCCCGGCAAAGGAAGTCCTGATATAGCTACTGGGTTCCTGGCTTGCATTTTGACATTCAGAACAGCAGGTAGGATTTTTTTTCTGCTCAGCAGATACAATAGAAGATCAAGGTTTCCTGGGTTGTAGTCACTGACCTTGCCAAATCCTTTCATATTTTCTCTAGATTTGGTCCTACAAAACCAAGTATTAAGCAAGTTTGACTGTCCAGCTAAATCCCATAAGGTCATCTATCACATTACATACAGTAATTGACTTTAAGTTAATTGGTCATTAGTTTCATGGTTTGTGTTTCTGGTATTCTGGTGGAGTTTCCAGAAACTTCCATGTAAATGAAAAGCTGTATTATGTAAATAAAATTTAGTAAAAATTTCCTTTACCTGTCATTCTAATTACTTGCTTTTAAAAGTAATTAGGCTAATTTTATTGTGTGTTTTTTAATAATCCCACAGGAGTCGGCTGTGGATTTTCTACTCCTCCATATGTTTCAATCTTAAATGAAGGATCATATTTTTCATCAAACCAAAAAATAAATAAATACTACCATTTGTAGGTACAAGTAAGATTCATGAAACCACTCTCTATTTGTTAAGCACATAATATTTATGAAATGCTGCCCTAGGTAATGTGACTAAAGGAAAGATTAGTAAGTTAATTTTACTAATTCTTGTCCTCAGGAGCTCTAATTTACACTAGTTAACATCTTAGAAGATGTCCATAGTGTGATGCTGTTAAAAACAAAAGAGAAGAAGAAAAAAGAAAAAAGGCAACTGCTACCTTGTGTTGTATTAGCAGAATTGTCAAGGATAAAATAAATAATGTGATTATTGGACTCTGCTTGGCAATCCTTACACCTTGATAGGAGTACCATGTTCCATTTGGGATGGCACACTTTTTAAACCATAGGCAAATTTGCCAGAGGTTTCAAAAGAGAGCAACAAAAAATGATGAAGGGCTTTGAAAATGGGGCCTCTAAGAAAAGGCTGAGAGACCTGAGAATGTTCAATCTTAAGGAGAGAAGGCAGAGGGGACACATGATAACTGTTTACAGATGTATAAAGAGGTGTTATGGAGAGGAGAGGGACCTATTTTTCTCATTAGTCAACACAGACACTTCAAGAAGTAATGGGTTTAAAACACGTGGGGGGAAATTCAGGTTAAATATTAAATTAGGTAAAATTTAAATATTTAAAATTGTGTACCAAGTGTCATTAAGTTGTGGAGTTAAAATTGGTAGAGGAATGTTAAAATTGAAAATAAATCAGATCCGAATCCAGGGGGTTAATAATTAAAAGATTTTCCATTTGCATAATGTGTTAGCATATTTCAAATACTTACTCCTATATTGTTTTACTGATCTCTCAACAATCTTAGGAAATAGGGGGAGTATCAACTGGTTTTCCAGCTCAAGGAATGGAATTTCATTTTTTAAAAAATATTTTATTTATTTGAGAGAGACAGAGATAATGAAAAAGAGCATGAGCATGAGCAAGAAGGAGGGGGAGCCACAGACTCCCCACTGGGCAGGGAGCCCGATGTGGGGACTTGATCCCAAGACCCTGGGATCATGACCTGAGCCGAAGGCAGAGGCTTAACCGACTGAGCCACCCAGGCACCCTGGGAAATGGAATTTGAGAGAGGTTAAATATTGTTGTTTCCCTCCACCCCTACCCCAATTAGACAAAACTGCTAAGTGGTCTGGGAACAGACAAGTAAGAGTAGAAGCCAGTTCTTCAGATTTTCTGCCAATCTATTTTCTGTGGACTCTTGCTAACTTTTCATTTGTAATATGATTTTTATTGTGGGAAATTATTTTTGAAATAGTTGGGTTTTTTGTGGGTTTTTGTTTTTGTTTTTGGCTTTTAAGGTACCAAACATGCCCATGAGTTTCCTTTTTTCATATTAGCTAGCTGAGATGAGAATTGGTTGATGCATAAAATATAGACCAACTAGCAATTTTGTTTATATAAAGGAACAAAAAATATGATGGATCTTATATCTATTATACCTGTCTCCCGCTTTTTACAACTATAGAATAAGTTCAACATTTTGGCATTAAGTTTTGAGAAATCATTGCCAAACCAAATATAGTCTCTAGAGGTAGTGTGATATGGTAAGATTCTGCCTTTACCATTACCTGGTGGTGGAGATATTTCGGTTTCACCTTTTATGAATTTCATATTCCTCATCAGTAGAATGAAAACTGTAATATCTTCTGTTTTATTGCCAGACTGACAATGAGGATCAAATGAGAAAAGAGATGTCAAAGCACCTTGATCTGTTCAAAGAAATAAACTATAAGCTGTAACTAACTTAGCATCAACTTTGAGTGGGGGTGGGGGTGGGGAAGTATGTTGTTCCGTGTTAGAATAGGTCAGATTCTCAGATCTCAAAACTATAAGGAACTCAAAATCCAGTGGAGGAGACAGACTTGCGGACTGTTACAATACTTTGTATAAGGAGAATTGTTTTCCCAACAGAGGGAGGTAGCTGATACCAATATGTTACTAAGGAAAGGCCACTTGATTCGCTGCCAAGAGCCTCATGACATCTGGGAAAACTTTTTGGGCTCCTTAAACCATGCACACAAATTGTGCAGAGAAGTAATTCAAGAGGCGGGCTGTATTGAAAGGCTCTTGGTATGTATGCTGAGTCTGATGAAGGAATGGAGGCGATTTAAGGAAAATTCCAGCCTCTATAGACTCCTGCCATGCTCAGTAGGGTGCCATCGTCCCCCACAGAGCTCAGAGTACCCCCCAGTGGCATTCCTGTAGGAAGGCTGCAGCAGGGATGCTTACTAGGAGGATACAGAAAAGCTTAATGGCTCCCTGTGCATAATGTTGAAAGAGGCTCTAATTTTTGTTTTCTTCTGAGATTAACATGTGTATATTGCAGGTTCAAAATGGTAAGAATCTTAATTAGAGTTGCAGGAAGTTGCATAATATACTCCATGTCTTACTTTTTCAGCACATCAAGTAACAGAATCTATTTGCCATATTATGAAGATTGATGGAGAATGAAAACTGTAATTTGAGTCAATGGGATCTCTGCCCCCACCCCCATTTTTTTTTTAAGTTAGTCACAGAGTTTAAAATGCAAAGAAGTGAATCTCCCAAGGGAGCAATTCTACTTCATCTGTGGAGGAAAGACATATGTTGTTACTGATGAAACCTCTGTTGTGGAAGCAGAGCCAACCCCAGGACCAAACTGGAGCAGGCCCAGCGCCTTTGGCATCCCTGCAGCTCAGCTCAGTGCGCACGCTTGTGTGCTCTCTCTCTCTCTCTCTCTCTCTCTCTCTCTCTCGCCTGAAGCCATCAGGTCCACCTGGGGCGGCTTGGGCCTGTTCTGGAGACTGTTTCCCAAGACCTCCTCCTCCATCTGATCCCCTTGGGGCAGCTGACTGCCTCTCTTAAGCTAAAATGTACCTGTCTTGTGGCTCATTCCTTCGGGCCCCTGATCTGGACAGTAGGCCAATCTGACAGATGTCACTTTCCTAGTATGTCAATGGTAGCAACATGTTTCTGCGCTTTTCTTGTCCTCACCAGGACTGGAGACTCATTTACACAGAGGCCTTCTGGGGATAATTTCTGAACTCAAAACGTGAGATCAGAGTGCAGGTCTGTGTGAGAGAGGGCCTTACTCCGGCTCTATTCATACACCCACCCACATGGGAAAGCTTTTCTTTTTTATTTTTAAACAAATATTTATTGAACAGCAACAAAGTACCCGGCATTGTGTTAAAGTATAAAGATGCCTAGGCAAATAAGGCATAATCCATGACTTTAAGAAGTCAAAGAGGTATGGTACTCTATATAAATATTTCATATAAATCACTCAACTTCATTCAGAATATTTACTGAACATCTACTATGTGCCAGGCACTATACATGCCACTAAGGAACAAAATAAACAAAATCCCTGCCTTCCTGGAGACTGTATTCTAATGAGCCTCAGCAGGTGAACAGGAATTCATGTTAATCATTTTTCTAGTCAGCAAAATGAAAATCTTATTTTCCTAACGTCTGTTACCAAATTATTATTTCTACACCTCATGTTAAGAAACTCAAATGGTCCAACAAAAAATAAAAGAAATTCTAATTGCCTTTGATCACATTTGATAAGGATTAGAATAACCTGTTTTATTTTAAATACATTTAGAGCAGCCCTTATTTGAAGGAAATTCATTTTAAATTTTTCATAAATTTGGTTAATTACCTTCTAATTAATTTTGCGTGTGTGTTCCCCCAAACTGGGAAGAGTAAAGAGATGGTGTATGACTCTGAAGAGCTTTTTTTAGGTAAGGCATGAGATCAGATCAATGTTCATGTAAATTAGGACTCGGGAAAAGTACTAAACAGCAGGATCATATTATCAAAAATCTGGCTGATAGGTTTTGAACTCACTGAATTAAATCTATTTAGAAGTACTTTTTAGGAAGCCCATATAAACATCAACACTATGGTCTATTCTAAGTTAGGATCTTGCTTTGTCTATATTCCAGGTGATAAAATACTGTTATTAGTGTTATCATCAAGCATGTTGAACAGTCAGTCTGTAAGTTAATAGCAATACACAGGCATATAGTCCTAGGGCTAGAGGGAAAGAAAATGAATTTTTATCTTTTTTTTTTTTTCTCTATAAAGGGGGAAAAACATTCAACACCTAGAGTCAGCTGTGACTCAAGGGTCCATTATAACTTCAAGATTTTTTAACAGCCTGTGCCTAGGGCATGGGAGATGAATTTTATTTCAAAGTGGTGACATGGGCAAATGTAAGCCCCTGGGAGAAATTGCAGGCAAGCTGAGAGTCCGATTTAAGCAAAAGTGGACAGAACGTGGGAGATGGAATTCCACACTTACTTCCTGACCTTGGCTGATATTCCTCAGCGGTTGGTAATTAAAGGAGATACTGAAGTGAAGAAGATGAAGAAGGAAAAGGGGGGCAAGATAATCAGAATTAGAAGAATGTAGATAAATAATAAGTTGGGGGCAAAAATTGCTGGCACCACCGATGAATTGGCCATATTTTGTGTTAAGGTGGCCTTGGGATATGGAGGCTGTAGGTTTGGCTGAGCAACAGGAAAACCATACATACTTTTTAAAGTTTATTTATATTTCCTTTTAACCAGGAAAATCCATCAGCTGTTTTGCTTTCCTGCCTGTTTTATCCTCTTGCCATCCCAGCCTCGCGTTGTCTTCCTGAAGTCTTTCTGGGCAAGTGACCGCAGTGACACCATGCCCGTTCCCTTCATCAGAGAAGGGTATTACTGCCCTGAGTCACAAGCAGGGAGAAAATAAGGTTATATAACATCTACACGTTATTGCTGGAACAGAGTCGAATAAAAATTAAAAGTCCATCAAGTGATCAGGTAGAAGTCAATAAAAAAAGTCAATAAAAAGCAAGATGAGCCAAAAGAAAGGAGTTGGTGTTCTGGAAAATGCCAGGAAAAATAAAAGGCAGAAAAAAAACAGTGTGGCAAGATCTTCCTCCCTGTCGCCTCAGGGAGGTGCGCCTCAGGGAGGTGCGCCTCAGGGAGGTGCGCCTCAGGGAGGTGCGTGATAAAAGTAATTGAAGCTCATCACCCATGAAAAAGGGTACAGTTGCCTCAGTAGAGGTACTGACTATGTTAACAGTAGTGGATTTTCAACCAAAGACAAAGGTAGCAGATTTTTGTTTTACTTTTGCAAGCTTTTGAATATGCTGAGCCAAAACGGTTTATTTATTTATTTGTGGTTTTAGTCCACTGACTGCTGCATTTTTGAGCAACACAAAGTGTTAATTAGCTTATTTGAACAACTGCATGTTAAGATGTCTGCTAGGTACAAGCCATTGTCCTATACAAAGATTTACTAATGTATCCTATGGGCTTTCAAAACATTTACAATCTGGTAACAATATGAGATTAATTTTTACATATGGTTTGCATATAATAATCTGATTCTGATAGAATCACATTTTCTCTACATCTCATACACTGAAAAATTCTTTGGGAAAATTACTTAAAGAAAACTAGAATGAACCTGTAAAGGTTTCAGAAATGCTTTATCAGAGGATTTGACTCCCCATTATATTAAAGCATCTTTTCCTTCTTCAAATCCCAAATACGTTATCTTTAATTGGTATAAGCCAAACGCATTAGCAAAATTTGTGCACATGTGAAAACTTAGCTTGATCAAGATTGCTGTAGTAAACTGATTGCTGTTTGATTCTGTAAACATATAATTTCTTATTCTGAATGAAATGTTGTAAGTAAAATGAATAGGGCAAAATAGTCACTTATTATTTAAATTTGGATTAGTAGTCTGACCGTCCCATATCTCCAAATGGTCATACTTTCCCAGTTCAAAGAAACAGATTTCACATGCCAGCAAAGAGTTTTATAAGAACTGGGTCAGAGATTTTAAGAAGACGAGGTTGTGGGTTCTGAGGCCTTTGTGCATTATAATTCTCAAGTCTGGTTTCTTCTCGCTTCTCTGTGGGGTCATTCATCCTATAGATGTGTGAGTCCTAATCAAAGTAAATTATATGAATATTTCTCTCTGGGATAACTCTGCATTGAATAATACTCATTTTTTTTTAGGAAAAATTTTATGTTATATAGTATAGTACAATTTTTAACATTCTAAATTTTAAAAATAATTTATTGTGCAAAGCATATTATTATCTCATGGTACTTATGGCAGTACCTCATATACTTTAGTGTTTATTCTTATAATCATTAATGTGTTCATTTGCTAGGGCTACCTACAAACTGGGCAGCTTAAACAACAGTGTATTGTCTCACAGTCCTGGAGGTTAGAAAATCCAAGGTTAAGATGTTGGAATGGTTGATTTCTTCCAAAGGCTGTGAGGGAGAATCTCTTCTGGGCCTTTCCTCCCACTTCTGGTGGGTTGCTGGCAGTCTTTGACATTCGTTGAATTAGGCATCACTCCAATCTCTGCCTTCACTTTCACATGATACTCTCCCTTTGTGTGTGTTTTTCTCTTCACATGGTACTCTTTTCGTAAGTCTACCAGTCATATTGAAGGAGGGACCCATCCTACTCCGATATGAGCTCATCTTAACTAATTACATCTGTATCAAGACCTTATTTCCAAATAAGGCCAGATTCTAAAGTACTGGGGGTTAGACTCAACATATGAATTTGGGGAAACCCAATTCAACTGATAATAATTACTCTGAGTAACTGATGAGAAAGCAAAGAGTTGGTATGGTACAGAAAGAGTTAACCTAATCAAAAGAGAAATATAACACATGCATCCCAATTCCTCACATTTAATTTATTAAAGAGAAAATTATGAATTTGCAAACAGCATGTGGCATGGTAAGGTAACTACAATTGGATGACATATCAAAAGCTCTAATAACTAGTATTTAATCAGAGACGCTGTGTGTTTTTACTTGAAATTCATCCTGAAAAATGCAGCATAATTAATTGAACCATTTATTTTAGCATGAGGTTTCTTATATTTGTAGTGATAACGTGGCGATCTTGTTTTAGGTTTCCCTAAAACGAGATGCTTGGGTGCAGACATTAATCACATGGAGATAATGGTTTCATTAACAACTCCTGCTGATTTTAGTACACTCACAGCAACCACCACAATTCACCAACTTGAGCTATTTTTCAGCATTCTTCTTCTAAGTGACTTCATGATTGTACTGATATGGAAGAGCATTGTTTGATCCTAACCAAAGGTACACAATTTTCTTCACGGCTGTTACAACATGATAATTACATAAAATACATAAAATGCTGGACTTCATGTATTTCTTTACACATATACTGAAGACTAAAAGTTAATCTCTGTTGTTCTGTTGTTCATTACATAAGGAGGTAAGTTTTGGGCTATAAATGCAGAGTCCCAACAATCAAAATTCTAATCATTTGTTTAATCTTTCTGCTAGTCACTGTGTTTATTCTAATAAGGCTTACCATATTGAGATGCCATATATCTTTGTAAAGGACCAATGAGTACCACACTGAATATGTACCAATCTTGTACAATTGTTTCCATACGTGTACAACCCAGTGAAAGTTATTCATTGACAGTAGTCATTTTCCCATTTGGTGCATTTTCCTAACTGTACAATGTGGGAGTCACAGTAAATCATAATTAAGATCCCCCTTTAGCTCTAATATCTATAGTGGTTTTTTTTTTGATGATGATAAACCCTTGAGTCAGCATGAGTTTATTGCAGTCAAGATCAGAAATCACAGTAAGAGTGAAACTGAAGGTATATAGAGAAAAGGATTGAGTTAATATGGTAGCTAGTCCTTGGACATAGATTACAGTTTCCTGATCATTAAAATCTTATGCTAAATATAATGGCTTACTTTCCCTCTCAAAAATGTACTAGGTTGTTCACTTGTACCTATTCATTTAATCTCCTCTTGAAATGCGTAAGATAGTTCCAGAGAAGATAAGGAATCTACCCCAAATCATACAGGTAGTATATTTTAGGGATGGTATTTAAATCTGTGAATCTCAGGCTCCAGGGCATATATTCATGGGAGACCTCCTTTGTTATATAACTGTTTAATGGTATGCAACTATTTCCATCTTCTCAGTTCTCTATCTCTCTGTTTCAATCAGCTATCCTGATGCCTAGATCACAACCCACCAGTTTGAGAATACAGGTTTTGCTGGCCAGAAAACCAGTTAGGCTAATTCACTTAAATTTGTATGCCTACATGCTGCTGAGCTGTGGTCACCTCCCTTAATCACCACCTCACTTTAGCTTAGCTCTTTACCTGTATCCATTCCTGACATATTTTAGAATTCTTACAGACACAGTGTCTAGTTGCAATAAAGTCAGGATGTGGTTTGTGGACATGTTTAACTATTTCTGAAGGCAATGGAATCCATTTTATGGACAAAATGTCCTCTTTCAGCCACAAATACATGAAGTTGCATTTAACTATGACAGAAGAATAGTGTGAAAAGCTTGTTCAGTAGGTGGATGATTTTTTTATATTTTGTTTCTCCTTCAAAGGTAAACTTTAGTTTGACAAAACTGGTTGCATATGAACCCAAATGCACTATGTTTATAGTCTTTAAATACTGGTTGCCATGAAATCCTTTAACTAATATAGTTGACTTGACTGGAATTTCAGGATTTTCTGTCTTATTTCTTTAAAATGGGAGCATTTCCTTGTCTTGTTCTGCTCCCTGGAACATTGCTATCCTCTTTATATTAATTAATTTATATTGTTTCTTAAATTTGTCTCGCTAATATCCTCATTTATTTTGGCTGTGTCTCTTGAAATACTTATTTAAAGGTTTTTGCCTGTGCAATCACTCCTGTATCAAACTGTATGTGTAATTTCCCTTCACTTTTTATAAAGGATAGAAAAACACAGGAGGAATTTTCAAAACTTCCATGTTCTATGTACTTTGCTTTGGTTTGGAAATAAGTATCTCTATATTTTAGGTATTATAATATGAGGCTCAAAAGAACTGTTTTTGTAAAGCATAGAAAATAGTTTTTGTTTTAAATTATTTTTGTTCTCTGTATTTCTGAATCAAAAAAACCCACTATGCATTAGTGTTCATAGGCAAGACAGAATATAATACAGAGCAGATATCCTATAAGCAACATGATAGATTTAATCATCTGATTCATTATAATACAAATATTGTAATCTATCATAATATTCAGTGTTCCATAAATCCACAATTCTGTGAAAGGGATAAGAAAAAAGGAATTAAGCTATCAGTGAGTCTACTAAAAAAGGAAAAGAGATTTCCTGATTATCATCATTCAGAATTAGTCAGACATATACATGGTAATCATTCATATTTTAAGCAATAATATGAAAATCAACATAAAGCTCTGAAAGGAACAGCTTTTTTTTCTCTCTCTCTCCAGAATGTGAAAAAAAAAAAAAAAAAACCTATGTGCTAATTTAATTCCCTTTTAAGTTAATGACATAATGGGTTTCTGGAGCATTAAAGAGGAATAAATATTGTTCAATATTTCCATGCCTGAGCCCAGGAATCGGGCTTATATTTAACATTGCTTTATATTTCCATGCTTGAGCCCAGTGCTTTCTCCTCCTTCAGCTTCTGATTCCTCAGCTGGGGACAGTGATCATCAGTCAACAGTCACAATGAAGAAGCCATGCACCTTATCCTTTGGTTTCCTGAGTCTTGAAATACTCAGTTTCTCCTTTTTGAGTCCTGACATAAACCCCATTTTTTAAGGACTCTCACCTATGTCTTTTTTTGGTATAAGTTCACAAAGTTCAGCTACCTCTCTAAGTAGACAGACTTTGAGACTTCCCAGCTGGGTATGATCTGAGTGGGTAACAGAGCTGATTTTCCTGATACACACTATTTAGCCTAGAGAGTATTTGGTCCTTCCCAAACTGTCATTCAGAGGAACACTGGTCTGAATGCAAAATATAAAAACACTGTGTTAAATCAAGTTAGTCTGATGTTTGTTGTTGTTATCGTCATTTTTTGTTGATGCTATTGCATGATATCTTAGGTTATTTAACATGCAAGTGAAGATTCTTTGTGAATTTCAGGAACTGAGTATTTTCTAAACTTCATTAACCTTGGAACTCTTTTTCTCCCACCACCCCCACCACTGCACTTGTTTTAACATTGCACTTAGCAGGGTTCCACATATCAATATTTTGGGAATTTGAGGATGAAGATATGTTTTTCTCATTAAAATTGAATTCTTTGCCCACTGGGAGAGAAAACACATTAAGCTTTTATCAGTCTTTAACATTTTAACATGGATTAGACTTTCTGCTCTTTCTGGATTTTAAGCAGTTGAGAGTAGGCTCTCATTACAGGGAGAAGAATTATCTGAAGTGCCATACAACCCTAGGGAATTTCCAAGTGGAGTGCCATCATGAATGTTCCTGAGTTGGCAGAGGACAACATGGTGCCGTGTAGATTTGCAGCAAGGCCACTGATTTTATAATTATACTTATGTATTGGAATTTATATTATATATGTTGGATTATATTCCAATATGACTATAATTATATTTTGGAAATGATATTTGTCTCAATTTCTTCAACAAAAGAAATTGATTAGATAATGACTCTTAACCTTGTCACTCTAACATTACAGTGTATCTGCCTAACTTGAGAGCCAAGGGTGGGGACCAAGAGAAGGGAAGGGATGAAGGCCATGAAAAGCAAGGTTGAATATGAGTGTTGTATCTATGATAGTTTGCCTAGGTCTGGCTCTGTAAGAGTTCATGACCCTTGTCTCCCAAAGCAACCCAATTTCACAGACAGTCATGGACAATTGGTAAGACATCCAGGGCTATAAAGAACACAAATATTTGCAAGGTAGACACAAAATACACATATTTCTGTCCTTTTTTTTTTCCTGATTCCAAACAAAGGAGTTGGCAATGTGAAAAAGCAACTGGCTGAATCACTGTAAGAAAGCAAAATGTCCTAAATATTAGAGTGAAGAGTAAAATTTATGTTTTCTTTTCTTTGAAAGGGAAACCTTCCCAGGTCAAGGGGTTGGAAAGACAAGATAATATCCTTTCTCTCAAAGTTTAGGAGAAGAGATGAAATTAATGTATAAACGCAGAATAAGATGTGTCATATCACCATCAAAGGAACGAGAAGTAGTATATAGAGTTGTTATAGACCTGGATTCTAGAGTGGCTGGTCCAGGTTCCTGGGTTGAACTCCCTGGGTTCAAATCTCATCTCTACCACCTTCTTCGGTCCACTACTCACTTATAACTCTTTTAACCTGTGTTTCAGTTCCATCCTGTATAAAATGATGGTGATGATGGTAAGTGCCATTTCTGTCTGATAGAGCTATTGTAACAAAGTGTAAAGCATCTAGAAGAGTACCTGACATATGATAACAGATACAAATGTTTACGATCATTGACAATAAATTCTATCCAATTTGAATTATCAAAAGGGGCTTTTGAAAGAAGGTAGCAATGAGATAACCTGTAGAGAACAAGTAAAATGTTTAAAGATACAAACAGATTGAGTATGGTATTTTAGGGAGAGGGACGATCATGGATAAAGGCATCAAGATGTGAAACCAAAGGCCAAGTTTGAGAAATAACAAGATGATCAGTTTGGATAAAGTACTGTTCCTTTACAGTTATTTTGACTGTTTTTGTGGGAAAAGAGGAGATGATTCTGGGAAAGTTACTGTTTTTGAAGGATAGAAAGAGAGGTTTCCATCTAGTTTGGGTTCAGATGGGACCTAATATTTGCTCAGGGGAGTGATGTAAAAAGCATTGTAATTTTGGAAGTGTAATTTCAAAATAGCTTTGTAGTTTGTTTCTGAAATAGCCTATTGTCTTACAGTGAAACAACAAAAAACAAAAAACAAAAAAACAGGCCCTAGACTTGAGTTGGAAAATAGAGATTCAAATCTATCCTTTCTACCTTTACAGTTAAACACTCTGAGCCTTACTCAGTGTCTTACTCTTTAAAGGAGAGAAAGCAAGATCTAAATCACAGTTGTTTTTAGCATTAAATAAATTAGATGAAAAAGGACTTAATGCAGTGCTGGGCATATATGTTCAATTAATTTTTAGTTATATGACATCTCATCAAAACAAGTAAAGAATAAAATTAGAAAACAATCTTTTAATGCAAGGTCTCTACCCTAATATTTATCTACATTCTCTTCATGGTAGTCAGTTCATCAGACTGTTCAGTGTGCTATTCAAATTCTTGGCCCCAAAGTTATCAACATTTAACATCCCATCTCATTTCTAGGTTACAGTGAAGTTCTCAAAAGTTTCCAGAGTCCCTGGAGTTATTCATCGTGAGTTGCATCTTTTGGGTTGACAACTACAGAAAGCTTAAAAATACACTGACTTCTGAATCAGCATCTTTTTTTTTTTTAGAATATAGATAGCAAATCTGGTTGGCGGTTATTTTTCAATCGTTCTTCTGCCATGCTGATGCTCTATAATGGCTCTAAAGAAAGGAAGAGAAACCATCCTACAAATAAAAACAAAATTAATAAAAGAATGTGGGATAATTGACAATTTTGCAACAACAGCATCTAATTTGAATTCTTTGATACTCATTCTTTATTCATTGATTTTTAGGTTCACCAAGACTTTATTTGAATCCTCTCTTTTAGTTTTGGATTGTGAAATGATATATCATTTGGGTAACTTTACAGAATCACCTTTATTATTTTGTCAGTGGTGTGCAGCACAGATGGATATTAGAAAGTCTCTGTACAAATGCCAGCAGTGGAGGTGGTAACATTGTCCTGAGTGCTTTTTCATGAAACAAATCAGATAAAGAAGAGAAAGTGATGCCAAGGCTGGCCACAACAGATGAAGTGGATCCAATAATAGACATCTCAATGGATATGTATAGATGATTCAATATCGTGTGACCTTTCCTTTCAAACTCACTCACAGGAAACATATGCCAACAGGGTTCCCAGAATCCTGTGTTTTTTTGTAAGTGACTCCCTTTCTTGAAAGGAAACACCATTCTCTGCGTCTCAGTCATCCAATAAATACTTTGTGAAAAGAGCTTGACCAATGTTAGGAAAAGAGAATTTTAATTCTATGGCCATTAAAAAGAGCTCAACCATAGCCTGAATTTTTCCCTCCTTTCTCCCCCCACTCATTTATTGCTTTGATATATACCATTGGGACAATGCTGTGACCTCCAGCTTCTCTGAAGGCAGTTAACAGTAACAATTTGGACTGTTAGACCCACGCATTTTAAACATTTCTGAATGCAGACTGCCTCTGTGGTGATGTATGGCTGCAGTAAGATAGTTACATATGAAAACCATTGCACCTGTCCGCAGTGCTACCGGTAAGCATTGGCATGGGAAGAGCTACACGTTTATGGAGCCACCTTATTTAAACATAGATTATAGAATCAGAGCTTACGCTAGCCAATCACATTATCATGGATTGCATTTCCTTGTATCCCTTTGGATCATTATAATAGAAACAGTGATTTCTTAAATAATAACGATTTCCACAGATTAGACAAATGAAGTATAGCCTAGAATAAAATTGTTTAATCAAATTTGGTAAGATAATCATGGATCAACATTATTAATGTTGCATGGCTTTTCTCCCCCCAGAGAAATAGGGAATAATTTTTTTTGTAAATTATTAAAAGCAATGATTTCTGTTTTAGTTAAACACAATCTGTCCTGGCCTCAGTTTCCTTTTTCAGTAACTGAGGATAAAATAGTTATTGTAAGGATTCATGGGCTTAGAATGTCTGACACATAGCAGTGGTTCCACAGCTCTTAATCGGGAGGAAAGAAGACTCTCTACAACTGTTTAACGTTCATGCGGGCATTCTCTTCCATAAGTGTGCGGGTCTATATGCAGTCAACCAGACTGTCAGAGGAATTCTTAAAAATCAGACATAGATTTTTAATCCTTACATTGCCTTTCTAATTTAACAAGGGAAAAAGAAATCATAACACGTTTTTTTTAAATGTAAATTTCCAAAGTTGTAAAAAATTAACCCACATCCCATTTGCTTTTGAATCAGTTAAATTGGCAGCTGTCTTGTAGTGATGAAAGACCTAGGCCATTCTTAGATGATGTCTACATGATGCCAAACAGCTAATTGAATTAAGCCCTTGTGGAAGAGATAACTAGTCCCACCCCTCATTCCCTAGATGAGGAGATGGAGGCCAAGAAATTTGCAGTGATTTATTTATATCAGGGGCAGAATCTCCATTGGTATTCAGAACTTCCAGCCTAGTGATTTTTCTACCACATCTCTTTGTCTTGAGATTTGGTTTCCCGTGGCTACAGGATTAAAGAGGTGGGGATCATTAGTAAAAATAACTGATAAATGAACAGTGTGCTTATCCAGAGGCTACTTTCACTGCAACTTAGACTATTTGCAATGTGGTTGAAAACTACGGTATGGAGCAAAAAAGACCATTGATTAATCAAAACAGATATTTAAGCTCAAATACTAAAACTTCTACACTACCCAGTGGAGTGTTTCTCATTCATTTTGCTCTTTACAGTTTCCCTGATTTTCTCTCTGCCTGTTCCCCATTTCCTCTTACCTCAGAGAAAATCCACATGTTTTATTTCTAAAACCTATGGCAGATGGGAACTCATAGTACCAAGGATAAGGAGAAGGGAGCAAAGAGTAAGCGTTGCTGATAGAAAGGGCCCAAATATTGTTTGAAGGCACGATGACATTGAATGGTCTTTCTGGCTAACAGAATTGGTAAGTTTTGTTTTGTTTTGGTTTGGTTTGGTTTAAATAAAACCAGATTCAATGATAACAAAGGAAGAGACAGGAATCCTTGAAAAACACAGATATTCTATTTCATTCTTACATGTCTACAGACATTTTGATATTAAGGATCAAGATCTTCTGAAGATACCATTCTTATCTAAGACTGTATACAAAGTTGTTGGTCAGATGTGAGCATATCAAGTCACAGAAAGATTAAAGCACATTTATCATGCTCTGGAAAATAAAATGTGTGATGCATTTTATAAAATTTAATTACAAGCATTAAAATAATTTTGTTCTTAAAAGAATGAACTTCTGCTAACTGGAAACCTAGGTATGCTGAGTGCCTTCTAACCTGATGATGCCAGATAGATGAGGTGTTACTCTCCACCGTCTCTCAGTAGAGACAAGAAAACACTTTCTCCACACTGGTAACTTAATTAAACTAAGTTTTTGGTGTGTCTCTTTAGGAGAGAAGGTCACCATATCAACAATAATGAGGGGAAATGGCATTGTGAACATTACTGGGTGAGATGTGGTATATTTCTTACTCTCAATTATTGTCTCCTTGTTTGAATCATTAGCATTTGGCAGATTTGTTGCTGAGTTTGTTGTTCTGATTTAAAACTTGGTGTTAGGTTGAATATGTTCTTATCTTGATCTTATATTTCTGCCATGACTTGCATTTCTTGCTGAGTTTCTGACTTGAATTGCTCTATTTTTTTTTTTTTTTTTTGCTGAGCTTTTGCTTTGTCTTGTATTTCTCTCTGGAGGTGTTTTCTCCCCCCTTCTTCTTCTTGCCATATTTCTAGTTTGGCCTATTGTATTTCTCTGGCCCGTTCATTAGCTTTTTTTTTTTTTTTTAAGTTATTCTCCTGTTCAGTCTATGCAGTACCTAATCAATACGCTTCCTTGCTTACTGCGGGATTTCCAAGTTACTGTGTTTTCTGTCGGCTTTGATACTACCTGAGAGGGCTTTCTGTGCTTTGGCTAATGTGCTGTTGTCTAAATTTGCAGGGTTTCAGCTCATTACACTGACTTTAATTTTGATGTATTTGTATTTTATCCAGTTCAAGTCATGTTTCTTTCCTCTATCAATTTAATTACCTTCTGCCCGGGCAAAATTGTGTGTATACAATTGCTGCTAAAGCGACAAAGGTTTCTATTTAAATTACCACCCAGAACATCAGCAATTCAGCCTAAAAGATACTCAGAACACCTCTGATTGATGTCTTACCTTTGTGTGGGAAAGGAAATCTAGAATACTGAGAAGGAGTTCTTTATAGAACTTAGTCAAGCCTGGTTTATGGCTGGAGAGTCATTAATGTAGGAGATGAGGATAGGGCTATGGGGTCAGAGTACTGCTTCTCTGTAAGAAAGAATATATGACCAATTTCTATTCTGTACAAGTTATGCTCTGAAAGCAGGGAGGAAAAAATCTTTCTTAGGTGTTTAACTTTTATTTAGCTTGACTAGCCAAGCTCCAGCTCTTATTTTTCCACGTGTATACATGTAATATATAAGTTTCTGGGTTTGAATCATGACATTTCTTTAATCATTCTGCATTGGTTGTGTTAGTCAGCCACATTGATGGAATTTCCACCGTGTGTAGCAATATAGAAACTGATCTAAAAAGAAATGACTTGGGAAACATGGTAACTCTTCCTGTTTTCAAAGCCGTCTGATACTGGGGGAAAAAAAAAGAAAACGTATGAGAAATACACCTTTGAAAATAGAAACAATGCAAACACCTCAATAAATATGCAATTGATTATTTATAGGGTTTAAGCTGCACATTCTATGGATATAACAATTGTAGCTGCTGTTGGAAGTGCTTAGGAGACAGGCTTCTAGGTGTATCTGAACATTTGTCATAGAGAAAGTTCATCAACTGGCTATGATCAGCAAATGTGCTCTCTCCTCAATTGCTTAGCTCTGCTTTATGGGGTAAGAGCTTACTCTTTATCTACTCTATATCATTCTGTGTTTCCCTCAACAAGCAGTTGTTGACCCCCTATGCGCAACAAAGCTGGGCTACTTACTAAGGAGAAGAAGAAAAAGTCAGTTCTTTTTTGGTAAGTGCACCTTCTCTAGTGCTGAATAATTTCTCTTGGCCTCAGTTTTTTTTCATCTGTGTAATGAGAATACATGAAATGTGAGAAAAAATAACAAAGTATTCAGCTCAGCATATGCCCTAAGGTGAGAGCTGTGGAAGTGACTTATTTCTCTTGTGCTTTTCTATTGTCAGTGGAAAACTAAATTTCTGGCCTATTTTGCATCCAAGATTATTATGACATACTACATTAGCACATTTGACCTTAATAGAAAGCGATCTTCCATCATCTAGTTGTGTGGTAATAGATGGACAAATGCTCCTTCCCTTGCCAGGGCTGGAGCCAAGTAACCTCTACTTGGAGGCTCACCCTACCCCATTCTCTGGGGCCATTACTGAATTCACCTGGAAGATTTAGACTCATGCTTTCAGATTATCAGGAAGTCAGTCCTGTGTGGCTTTGTGCACACTTTTGAAAAGAGCCTCCCAGCACCTTCCCAAGACCCATGCCCATCAGTCCCGTTTTCTTTCTTGGTGTTGGTAATTGACTCCCTGTATGTTCTTGGAAACCTGCCCAGTACTCTAGAACCTGTATTGCTGCCTAGCTCTTACCAGGCTGCCCTCTGAGACCAAAGTCTACTTCTACATTCTTCTTTGGACTCTAGATTCCTACTGCACACACAGCCCTTGTGCCAAATGGTGCAGTTTGGCCTTCCAAATTTCTCCTATTGTTGTATGAACATAGTTGTGCTTGTCTGGCCAGATCTCCCTACTTTAGCCCTATATTTCTTTCCTTGTTCTTTAGTCTATGCCCCTCTGTTTTATCCCTGGCACGCTTTTTTTTTTTTTTAAGATTTTATTTATTTATTTATTTATTTATTTATGAGAGACAGTGCACCACCAGAGGGAGGAGCAGAGGGAGAGGGAGAAAGAATCTCAAGCAGACTCCTCCAGAACATGGAGCCTGATGCTGGGCTCAATCATAGGACCCTAAGATCATGATCTGAGCCAAAATCAGGAGTCTGACCTTTAACCAACTGAGCCACCTAGGCACCCCTCCCTGGCATGTTTTGAGTACTAGCTTATTGCTCTACTCAGCCCATGTAATGAGGAACCATACTTTTTCCTGGACTTGCAGCTGGATATTTATATGACCCACTCATGTAAAAATGTCTACGTTGGGTTCTACCTTTCATTCCAGATCTGCCCTGCTCTGCTGTGCAGCACCACTCCATGGCATCATGCGGATTTCATGTAGGTTAATAAAGCATTATGGTTTTGCTCTGTGGTAACCCTAACGATTTTTTTATAATTTTTGAGTTTGTGATCTTTTTGTGACCATTCCTTTTTGATGAAAACACTTTTTTTGTGTAGCCCTTTTAGTACTTAGGATACTCATTGCATTCAGTCTGAACTTACCTTATTCCAAACTATGTTCAGTATTGAACAAGATTGTAACCAATATTCAGGACAGTAGACAAGGAAATGTGCAATTTTTATGAACATAAGGCAGTGTCCACTGTTGTAATGAAGCACCTACATAAAATTGTATAATATGTGAGTTTCTTATTCTTCAAATAGTCTAATTGATTGTTCATTGGGCTCACTCAGCCAAAAGTAGAGAGAAACTTTGTACAGACATCATTAGTTTTTCTCCATTTAGAGATTAATCATGAAGAGCCCTGGCTCTTTAATTCTGTAATTTGTATATTTAATGGGCTGCTGCAGAATCTATGACAGTAATTAGCATAGCCTGAAAACTCATTAATACGCAACAACATGATTAATGCAGCATTAATGCAAACATGACTGAAGTTATTTGGGTTATGTAGTAAGAAGATTAAAGCTAAAATGTCCTGTTTGTTTTACCAGTAGTGAATATAATAGGGTGGCAAAAAAAATAAAATAAAAGCAGGTATCAAATTAGTTATTTTAAAATGGGGGAAAAAACCCAGCAAAATTTAAATCAAATTGATTTCCTTTTTCACTTACTTCTAAAGTTTAGGGCATAAAATATTCTCTATTTTTCTATTTATTTGTTTATTCATAAATTTAGCAGCAGTAAAGATGAGCTCATTCAACTTTTTGGTTTAATCTAGTTAATCTTTCAGCAGCTTTAACATAATATTATTAGTCTTACAATGAAAAATTTTTAAATAATACCAATCTTTGACCAATACGTTACACATTTATTTTGAAACTAATATACATTATTGGCTTTGACAAATGGTGAAAAGAACTGTTCCTAATATAAAAGTCACATACCATGCTCTCTTATTGCATTTTATCATCTTAAGTAAATGCTTAATACTTTAGAAGATACCACCATTTTAAGTCCATCTATTTCAATAAAGCTATCATTCATTTCATGTTAAATAATGAAAGATTCAATAACGTTTGGGGAGGTACGACTATAAAAGTTTTACTTGTTGTTCTTACCCTCTCATATTGTCATATTGGAGCCCACTTTAAATTTAATATAATATGCTTTATTAGTCCTGAACTTTAAATGAATTATTTCTCAATCTTGTCGTCATATGTCTGGCGTTATTTATAATACCTGAAACAAAACTAGCATTTTCAGGCGCAAGCATCTTGAGAGGCTGACAATGTATATATCTGCTTTCTTGTGCTTTACTTCAAATCTATATTAGGAAAATGCTTATTTTTTTTCAACAAAAAATCAAGTGGAAATGTACTAGATAGCTGGCTCTTGACTAGGCCTTGAGGAGGCAAAGTAAGTCCAATCTATCGTATCTGCACTTAGAAATGACCATTTTATAGGAAAGAAACTTCTTTCAACTTAAGGATTTCAACTTATATGAACAAAACTGCACCATAGGAAAAACAAAAACAAAAACAACAACAAAAAAATCAACATTACCTGCTACCAACAGATGGCACTATTATTAGTGGCTCAAACCATGACTGGATTTGAGGGGCCAATAGATTTGCTAACAGACTTTCAGAAGATAGTCTATTTGTAATGAGAAGAGCCTCTGTAAATGCAATAAAGTGGTAAACATGCTTGATTTTCTTTAACTAGGGGTCCTATCAAAATTTCTGTAAAACTTCTTTAAAATCCTGTATATAGACTATTTCACCTAATTCAAATACATCTTCTTCCATGTAATTCGCATGTGTGAAATTAATTTGTAGAAATTTAAAGCAACATATTTAGAGGAAAACGGTCTTTATGATCTCTATAATATTGTATTAGACTAGCGAACCAATACTTACAAAACTAAGCAACTAAATTCTACTGAAATATACCAGTGTTTGACTTATTTTTCAAGGGGAGGACCTAGACACAGAGAGAAAATGCACCATTGGGTAAAATCATTTGCCTCTAATGTTTTATTTCACCTCTATGGTTTTTAGTGTACTAGAGAACTGTTTAATCAGACCATTACCAAATTGAATAAATGGCTACTTAGTGATTACTGGACTATTTAGTGATGGAGTTTTGAAGCTTCTTCTTATAAATAAGCTTTCTTTTAATATTTCATATAAGACCATCCTAATAAATGAAATGGAACAGAATCTATTTGCCACACAGTATCTCAGCCTTTTCTTTATTTCCATATAGTGATGAAACGGCCAGACTTTCTTAGAATGTAGCCAGTCCTTTTTCTAAGAAGTGATGCAGCTTGTTCATCCTTTCTGCATGTCTCCATTAACAGTGTTTCTAATCACTGGTCCAGAAAACGGGAGAAATGAGACATTTTTGTTTTGTCCTGAATTGAACGCAGCCAAGAATTTAATCCATGTAGAGAAACTTGTTTGTTTTTTTTTCCTGTAGGTAAAATCCAGGGGGGCTGTTATTGGGGTCTTTAAGGGATGATTGAAAGGATGCATTGGTTCATTCATTGTTATAGAGATCAGGAATGGTCCAAGTTAGTATGATCCAAGTTAGTATTCCCAGCGATGTACACTGTCTGTAGGAGACACTATACTTTTCTGAGGTAGAGTAAGAACCTCCTGTAAGTTTCCACAGAACTACGTTCTCTATTATAAAGGACTGTGTACTTGGAAGAAGTTAGACTGTGAGAAGGTTGTGTAGGTGAGAATGCAGAGACTTTTGTTCTCACAGAGAAGCCCTGAGATTGTTCCAGTTGTAGATTCCCCTCCCTTCCCTGGAGTTGTGCAGGTATTCAAAGTGTTTCCGGTTACAGGCTTTATGTTTTATAATGAGTAAAATGAAGGTACTATACAGCCCTCTGTTGTTATTGTTAATTAATAATACCAAATCAAGGGCCTCAGAAAGCAAGCAAATTCAATGGGCTTTAAGAATAATGATAATTGATAATACTTACATAGGGCCAAATGGTTCAAAGTACTTTATACATATTAACTCATCTTATCTTCCCAAGAAACTTGTAAAAGAAGGAACTATCATTATTCCCATTTATACATGAGGAAAGTAAGTACAGAAAGGTTAAATAATTTGTCCAAGGTCACACGTGAGTAAGTTCTAGAGCAGAGTTGGTATTTGAACCGAGACAACTGGCTCTAACATCTATTTTTAACCAAAGAAATGTCTTAACAAAATGGAATAGGACCTTTGGAAGAAAAAAAAGTTGTTTTAACTCTATCAGTGCTGTAGTATAAGTTGGAGATCAGGTGAGGGCCAGGCAGTTACCTCCTGGTAAGCCAGCTTGAGGGAGGGACATAGCCTATCCTGCATTCTCTCTTAAATACATGGCATACGTTGTCAATTCCTTTTTACACTTTCCTCTTTTCCCTTCTCTTTACTTTCTCCAAAGGTAGTTAATATATTTTAAGTGGTTGAGAAGAGATGAAATTATATTAAATGATTAAAACATAAAAAAATTCATTCATAAATAGGTTTATCTGCACACAAGCAAACATTTCCCTGATTGACTTACTTTCACTGAATTGAATTTACCTAATATTCTAGTGCCATGATGATACATTATTAGGAATGAATTAATAACCAAATTCAAATATATACATTGTTACCATGCAGATCTATTTTCCTCAAGTCCCATAATAATGTGAATTAATGAAAATATAATTAAGTTGCAGAGAGAATGTACTCAGTTACATCTAAGAATTTACTTTGTAGCAGTAAGAGCGATTGCACAATGACCTGGGCTACTAAAAGGATTATGGGATTTTACTTTTTCATTTGCTCAACATACATTTGTTAGAATCCTAGTATTTTCAAAACACATCTTTGGAGGTAAAAATCTTGGAGTCTGACCATATTTATAGATTAGATATTCCTTTGCCTGGAAGGAGAAGACTGGTCCCTTTTCATAAAACATCCTTTCTGGGAAGTCCCCCAAAATGCTACTGTAGTAAAACACTTGATCCTTAACAAATATGGCTGCCCAATCTATAGACGTCTACTAAAGGCAAAGTTATTCTAGGTAGCCAGCAGACTTTCCTGTGCCCTACTTCTGATGAACAAGTCAAGTGAAGTAGGACAAGGATAGACTGGCCATGGGTTTTATGATTATGCTAAATTATGTCCATGAACCTTCAGGAGTATCCGCCTTCTGTATTTTATATATGAGACAATATGGTGTGATTATGCTAGCACAGTCCAGCTTAGATGTGGATTAAGTGTTGATCTACCAGAGGCCCATAAGTCCTAGGGAAGTATCCTTGGGAGTCCTGATTTTGTTTTTCATTTGTCACAATGTTGAAAGTATAGCCAGCTTCTTCATCGTGCATTCCTTTACTCTTACACATAGAATTCTATCGTATAAGAATCATGAAGTGATAATAACATTATCTTCAAAATGTAGGATCACAATCAGAAGTAGACATTTTGGCTTCATTTTAAACTAACCATATATTATTTGAAAGTGAAACAAGAAAATTTGTTTTTATTTTATTCTATTTCTGGGCTCCTACTTTGCTTCAAAGGAGTCTGAAATATATTTTCATATTGGTCCAATTGCTTGGGATCCACTGAGGTTGTTACTAGAGAGATTTGGTGTAGAAAACCCAAAGCAAATTTCTTTAATGGTGCTTGGGGTCATTGAAAACTTTCAACCATTAGACTTGACATGAAAGACACTGAAATCATTGCAAGGTCAAGGTCATTCAGCAAATGTAGTAATGCTGCAAGTGAGTAGAATTTGATGGTTTCCCCACAAGGCTTGTTTTACAAAATAAAACAATATTTTTGTGCATTTAATATACTTAGTATATTTAAAATAAAGTTTTGAAATCCCTTTTATTCAATATGAATCAATATAAATTTAATTCCATGGAATATGTATGCATATATGTATATATGTAAATGTGCAACTGTATATAAGAATTATATATGTATTGCAATATAGGACTGTAGTTCTATATTTGAAATGAAGATTAAAGCTATTCAGAAGATGAAACCATTTGAGCCATTCTTTGGTGACATTTGTTGCCTTTTACAACCTTTGACTTGTTGATTGCTTTTGATAAATAAGAGTGTTTGTGTTGGTGGTTCCCTCTATGGGGAATTCCATTTCTCCATCACTTACTAGTCTCCTGAAACATTTCTTCTGGAAAACATTTTTTGACTATTCTTTCTTCCTTTTTGAGATGCACCATAGTCATGTTTAGCTCTGCCTGCCTCCCACAGAATGGCAACTCAAGAAATGTATGTTGAGAGAAAGTATAAAAGCATGTGAAAAACTACTGGAAGCATAGTTACTTGGAACAATAGATGATTGGACAAACCAAGAGTCACCCTGCTACTTAATGGGTAAAAAATGATATCAATTCTTATTAAGTCAGGAACAATGAATGATGATTATCATCTGTACTGCTATTTAATATTATTCTAGAAATTATAGCCCATGTGTTGGGACAGAAATAAAAGGTTATGACTGTTGGAAGGAGTAGACAAAATTCTTGTTCGTTTGGTTTTTCTTCTCTTTTTTTTTCAGAAAATGTTGGAATATACCTAAAAAAGAGAGAGAACACCCGAACCTATTATAGTGATTATAATGGTATGATAAGATGGTTAATTAAAAATAATGCACAAAAAATTTTCTATGACTCAGCAATTACAAATCTAAAGGCGATCTTATTTATAATGGCAGTAAGATATACGCAATTTTGTATAAACCTAAAAAGACGTGTACAGGATCAATTTAAGGAAAGTAGAAAGTAGAAACTTATAATTATTTTAGTGTTAATTTAAAAAAGTGAATGAATTGAAGCATCGTTAATAATAAAAAGAAGGATACTGAGAGGAAGAATAAATTGTCAGATATCAGAAATATTATAATAGTATGTTATTCTATTGCTACAAAAATATATCAGTGGAACAAAATAGGAAGTGTGGAGAGTAACTCAAGAGAATAGACTTTAATATTTAATATTTACTATTTTACAGATGCATTTCAGTCAGTAAACATTCATTCAGCAAATACTTTTGAGCATCTATTAGGTGTCAGCTGTTGTTTAAATTGGGGAAAATGCAGAAGTAAATAACACGAAGTTCCTGCCTCGCGGAACGTGTTATCTAGTTAGTTTTTAAATGTGTAAGGAAAAACCTAGGCTATATCCCGATCTCACACTGTATGTCAAAATAGATTGTAAATAGAATATAATGTTAAACATAAAAATATGGGAAATGAACAGAAAAATATAAATAAGTAACAATTTTTGAGTTCAGAGACCTAATTATGAAAGCAAAGAGAGGGATATACCATTACTGAAAAAAAAAAAAACCCAGCAAAATGATACCTTTACTAAGAGAAGAGCACTTACAAATGTAATAAAGACAAACAACCCAACTTCCAAAGAAAAATTGGCAAAGAATTTTGGAAATACCCAAATGAAGAACTGTGATGAAAGAAATTCAACTTCAGTAGTCATCCTAAAAATACAGATTAAAATTAGAATAAGATCCCAATTTTAATCTAATGCCAGATGGTGTCTCCCGGATATGCCTGGCCATATCTCCTCATGATACTGGAAATATTTTGCCTGACAATGGTTGCAAGACTTTAGATAAGATAGAAAGGAAATTAAGCAACTTGAGAAGTCTCTTGCAATAAAGTCAGAAATGAAAAGGCAGTTAGATGAAAATTCTGCTTGATTAATTTATAAATTCACACACTACTGCAAGATTTTAGAGATCATCTAATCCAGTACCTCCATTTAAGATGAAGAACCTGAGGCCTGTTCTGGGCAGGAAATGAGGGTTCTACTGTGTGTATGTTTCAAAAACTATCTGGTGATATTGCTTCCTTGTATCTTTATCATTTGGAGATTATAATGTGTGATTAGTGCTTATAACAGTGACATTCAGACAGTCACAATTTTTAATTGTTCTTAGGAGGTAATAGAGGATTATTTTAAAGATGAAAGAGAGCCTTCTTTGTTTTATAAAGATTAAAATTAACTACAGTTTCCCAAAACTTACTGCACAGTAAAACGCTACACTTTTTATTTTTCTCTAGCATTCCCCTACTTTTTATCCTAATCTATACTTCCAATGTAATTTTTAGAATGTTGATCTAATGTTTCCCAAGTTCTTTCGTGGTCATGGCTGACAAACAATTTAATTCAAAAAAATGAAGAAATAATATGTTTAAATAAATAAGACAAAATATTGGCATTCTAATAAAGAGTTAGCTATTTGGGGGTTAAATCCAGAGCATTTATAACATTTTCAGATTAGTTTTCAATTGTTATTTTGTCAAGTATCGTCAGTAAGGATTTTGTTATTCATGTATTTGTAGGGCTGGTTACCATAAATATTTTATTAATGGAGACATTTTTAGCACCACCTAATGGCAGCCAAGTAAAAAGAAAAACCTTTTCCAATTTAGAGTTTATTTGCATAATTCAAATTAAGCTCTATAGCAGAGTTGCTTATATATGAAACTGAAGTTTTACATTCCCTGATGTACCAAATAGGCTGCTAGAAATCCATCTCCAAGCCATTGGCTTGAGTAGAAATGATGCATAAGGGATATTTGATAATGAAACCAAGAGATTTCTGCTTTCTTTATGAGAACAAGTATAAGAAAATATGTAATAAAATATCCCAATTTTATGTGAGGAGTTTTATTTTAATTTTAGGAATTTATGCATCAAGAATTCATTTTCCATACCCCAGTTAATTTCATGACAAATATAGCTTGACTATTGCATTAGCATATTTAATTTGTGTAGCTTTTCAGTAGTGTTTATAAAGCTTTGGCCAATTTAATATACTAGTCTAATAAAGCATCTTTTACTTTCAGTAGATTTTTTAAAACTAAGAGTCATATCTTTCTGTTTATTCTATTAGAATTTCTTTTGTTCAATGTGAGTTGAACAATGTGGTTTAAATGAGAGATAAGTAACTCTAGCTTAAGCTGTACCTATTTACCCCATATGATTCCTAGCAAGATTTGGGAAATCTGTTGATGGTCACATCCTTAGTTTTAGGATCAGTGGATCTTGTGGTGTCATACATCTGAAGGAGAGTTGTGATAACACCAGATTTGAATGTCCTTCGTCCTTATCTCAGCACATTGGCTTGATGCTTCTTTTGGCTTTATTTGATCAAATAATCACTATTTTTAATAATATTGTCTTCTATAAAATCCTATAAAATATGTAATTAATAGAATAGTCTACAAGTTGCCTGGATTCAAGAGAAATATGTGTGTATATATACCTATCTATATAGCTAGCTGACGCTTCCCTATTCCCCCAAAATCTCTTGTGCAATTAATGGGAACCTGTGCTTCCAATTTGGATATAGATGAGTGAAAAAGACTTTTACTTCCATGGTAACAAGAAAAACCTAGGCTAAATAAATATCACAGTTTTCTATGAGGTTGTCAAAGAGCCGGTAATGCAGAAAACCCTGGATGAACTGAATTTTGGGAAGAAATGAATGCTTCATAGTTGATCAGAGACATGTGGAAGCTTCCATATCTGAGAGTGGGTACTTGGTCTCAGGGAAGTAAGCCTGATTTATATAGGGAGGATTTTCAGGATCAAGGAGAAATCAGCTGTGCATTAGATAACACTGTGTCTTTGTGAGATGAAATGGGATCTAGAAGAGATCCAAATGCAAAAACAAATAGGTCAGCCCCCAAATCCTACTATTGTCTAACTCATATTTTCCCAAGAGAGTGCCTATTGAAGAGGGTCTAGAAATGAACACTTATGAATTCTTGCAGTGATTGGATTCTGGAATTATGAAGGAATGTAATCCAAACATGAGCCGAAAATATCTATAATTTCAACCCAATCTCCTGCCTCCTTAACTACAGATAAAATCAAAGCAGTGACATCACTAGTCATTTTGAGAGGTGTTAATCACAGGTGAACTCAATCTAACTAAAGTCCAATTTCAGTTAAACACAGTCAACAGAGGTTTATTCTCAGATGACCAAATTATTGAAATTGGAATGCAAAAAATTTATAGTAAGTATTGTAAATATTTTAAAGAATTTAAAGATAAAGCTGCATATAGCAAAGGAAGAAAGAGTATTTTAGAAGAGAAATGGTAGCTCTAAAAAGGAATAAAATAAAAACTACGTTTGAGAAGTAAAAATATACAACAAAATCTTTGTTGAATGGGCTTAACAGAGGTTAATGAATTTGAACACAGATAGTTATGAAATAAAAACAAAGAGAAAAAAGATTGAAAAAATAAAGAGAGGATCAGTAACTTTTGGGATAATATCAGGAGTGTTCTAATATACATAGAGATGAGGGATTTAGGAAGAAAAGAAAGAAAATAGGCAGGAAAAAATATTTGAGGAAATAATTATTGATAAATCTTCATATTTTATGATAAAACAGCAACCTACAGATAAGAGAAGCTCGGAGAATTCCAAACAGGATAAATACAATGAAAGCCACATCTTGTGTATATTATAGTCAGATTACTAAGAACAAAAGATTAAAGAAAAAGTAAACCAGCTAGAGAAAAATAGATACATAACATATACAATGAAAAGAATGATGGCTAACATTTCATTAGAAATAATACAGGCTAGAGGTAATAGAATGTTTTTGAAAACAACAACAAAAGCCAACCTGAATTCTGTATTCAGTGAAATATTATTCAAATACCAAGTTGGGAAACATTTTAAGATAAACAATAACTGAGTTACTACCTCATGACTAGTTCTAAACTACAACAAAGACTAAATAATTTTTTTCAGGCTAAAGGAAAATAATACCAGATAGAAACTCAAATCTAATGAAGGAATAAAGGAAAAGGAAAATAAAATATATATATATATATGAATAAGTAGAAAAATATTTTCTTGATTTCTTTAAATGATATTTGGCTGGCAGAAGCAAATATATATATTCTGCATTTCACACATATATAAAAGTAAAATTCATGACAACACTAGCACCAAAGAGTGGAGGATGGCATATAGAAGTATGCTACTGTAGAGATCTTGTATGTGAAGTGATATAATATTAATTTGTGGTAGAATATGATAAGTTAAGAATGCATATGTTGGTCCTTAGAGTAACCATTTAAAAAAGTTTAGCTATTGAAAATTAACTCATTTCTAAATAATCCATGAATCAAAAAAAAAAATCACAAGGGAAACTTTAAAAATTGAAAATTTAAGTTAAAAAACAAAAGTACAGCATATTAGCTTTTGGAATGCAGCTAAAGTCGTGTTCAGAGAGAAATGTATAGATTAAGTAATTATCTTAGAAGAAAATGATCCAAGCCTTTCCAAGTTTCTTATTAAAAACTCCAACAAAAAAAGTAAATCCAAATAATAAGAAACAAGAAATAATTAAGATACTATCAGATACCAGTGAAATAGAAACAGATAACAAAGCCCAAAGTAGGCTTGCAAGACTATTGGGAGGTGGAGGCCAGCATGGGGAGGGGGGTGACTTAGAACTGTTTTCAAAAATCAATCAGTATGGTTCACCACATTAATAGAGGAATTAGAACAAAGTATCATAACATATCAATAGATGTGGAAAGCATCTGACAAAACTTAACACCTACTTATAATGAAAACTTTCAGGAAACTAGGAGTAGAGGGGAACTTTCTCAGTTAGATGAATGACTGCTAAAAGTATCCTGTAATATAGTGAAATATTGCCTGCTTTGCTTTTCAGATAGGAATCAAGTCAGCATTCACATTTTACTGGTGGTCTCAGCCACTGCAATAAGGCAATAAAATATAATAAAAGGCATAAATATCAGAAAGGAAAGGAATAATGTCTTTGTGCTTGACATGGTTATGTATGTATGTTTAACAAGTACTAGAATAAGACAAATTCAGAAAGGTTACAGTATAGAAAGACAATATAAATGAAATTAATCAAATATATTAGTAATAAACGATTAAAAATGTAAAAGAACATTTAAAGGAGCATTCAAAACACAGTACTTTAACAGGGGCGCCCAGATGGCTCAGTTGGTCAAGCATCTGACTCTTGGTTTTGGCTCATGTCGTGATCTTAGGAGCCGGCGGAATCGAGCCCCACGTTGGACTCCATTCTAGGCATGGAGTCTGCCTAAGATTCTCTCTCTCCTTCTCCCTCTCCCCGCCCCCACTTGTGCGCATGCTCTCCCTCTAAAAAAATAATGAATTAATTAAGGAGAATACTGGAGTTGATGAGTGCTATGGTAACAGGTAAAGCAGAGGGGTGGTTAGAATTGTTAATAGACCAGTCCTAACCAGCCAATCAGTGAAGTTGGGGTTTGAGAAAAAGACCTGTAGAAGATAAGGTAGCAAACCATGCAGAGATACCTGGAAAAGGTATTTCCAGGCAAAGGGAAGAACAATTACTGAGGTAGCCAGGGTAGAAAAACGGAAAGGAAGCATAATAGGAAATGAAAGACATAGTGGAAACTGGATTATTTAGGATGTAGTAGACTATTCCGGTGACTTTCACTTTTATTTGGAGTAAGACAGAAAGCCTTCCGGTGACTACCAAAAAGAGGGACATGACCAGAATTGCCTTTTTTTTTTTTTTAAAGATTTTTATTTTAGAAAGAGAGAGAAATAGAGAGAGAGCATGACTGGGGGAGGAGTAGAGAGAGGGACAGACAGACTCCACACTTAGCATAGAGCCGGAAGGGGGGCTGGATCCCATGACCATGCAATCATGACCTGATCTGAAATCAAGTGTTGGATGCTTAACCCACTAAGCCACCCAGGCACCCCCAGAATTGTCTTTTAATGGGATCACTCTAGCTATTATTTTAGAATAGACCATAGTATGTGTCTGTGTGCGTGTGTATGTATTGGTTGGAAGTAGTAGTCATGGAGCAATGATGGGAAAAGGAAGATCAGTTACGGGAAACAATCACAACAATCCAGGAGACAGAGAATGATGATTCATAACATAGGGTGATCCACAATATATAAAGAACTTAAATAAAGCAAGTAGAAAAAAAATAAATGAAGTCTTCGAAATTGGGAAAAAGACATTTGTGTGTATAGCTCGCAGGAAAATATATGGCTATTTTTTATGGCTGATGTATATATCATTATGAAAATATATATGAAAAATCTCACCATCACAAATAAAAAATGAACTAAAACAACACTGAGTTCTCATTCTTTGCATCTCAGATTTTGAAATGTCTATTGTTGGCCAGAGTCTGGGTAACTGGTCATTCACACTATTTAAAAGCATGTGGATTAATTATTACTTTTGAGAGATAATAGATGTAGCAATATTTATAAAAATTTTAATAATTTTTAAATATTTACTCTCATCAACTGGACATTATCTTAGAGCTTAGAATGACAAGAGAAAATGTTTGTCACAGTACTGCCTTTGCTATAAAAAATAGAAACCAAAACTTTTAGTTCTTAAAGTTCTACAATGTTTGAATTTTTATGTAGCTCTATTTATTAATTTTTGGCAAACTTTTGTATTGGAGTTTAACATATATACAGAAAAGTGCAAAAATCATAAGCACACAGGCTGACAGATTTCAAAACCTGACCAGCCTTATGTAACCAGCACCCAGAGTATCAAGTAAAACATACAGGGCCCCCAGAAGCTCTGCCTTGTGCCCTGTTCTACATCACAACCAGCGTTACCACTATCCTGACTTTTGACACCATTCATTTAATTTGCCTGGTTTTAAACTTGATGTAGTTGAGATTATACAGTATGTATTCTTTTGTGCCTAGCATCTTTTACACAACATCCTGTTGGAGAGATTTATGCAAACAGTTGCATGTAGTTATAGTTTCTTTATTTTCATTGCTATATCGTATCCCATTTATTTAACCTTTCCACAGTTGATGGGCATTTGTGTATATTCCAGTTTGATGGTATAATGAAAAGTATTGGTATAAACGCACTTGTCTGTCTTTCTGAACCTATGAATTTGGGGGAATATATACCTTGGGGTGGAATGGCTGGATCAGAAGGTATGCCTATATTTAGAAGACATACGGATAACTTATATATAGTGTCAAACAGTTTTTCAAAATGGTTGTAGCAATTTCCACTCCCGAGAGTAGTTTATGAAAGGATTCCAGTTGCTTTACATATTTGGCTACACTTTTTATTTTCTATTTCATTGTAGCCATTCTAGTGGATGTTTAGTGGTATTGCATTTTATTTGGCATTTCTCTGATGACTAAGATCTGAAGCATCTTTTCCATGTTGATTGGTCATTTGGATATCATATTTCTTGAAAAGCTATTTGCCTCAAATTTTCTTTTTTTAAAAAAGATTTAATTTATTTATTTGAGAGAGAGAGAAAGAGCATGAACAGGGAGGAGGAACAGAGGAAGAGGGAGAAGCAGGCTCCCCGCTGAGCAGGGAGCCTGACGTGGGGCTCCATCCCAGGACCCTGAAATCATGACCTGAGCTGAAGGCAGACACTTAACTGACTCAGCCACCCAGCTCCCCTGCCCCCCAATTTTCTTATGGGTTGTTTGTCTTTTTCTTATTGATTTGTAGGACATATTCTGGATATTTACCTGTTACCAGAAATATGTGTTGCAAATATCTGCTCCTACTATGTTAGTTGCCTTTTCACTCTCCTACTCATGCCTTTTGTTAGACAAAGGTTCTTAATTCTGATACAGTATAATTGATCACCCTTTCTCTTTCTATTATAGTTTTACCTCATTGTTCAAGAACTCTTTGCCTATTCCATGGCCTTGTAACTGTATTGTTTTTATGATTAAATGTTTTAAGTTATAAAACATTTGTATAAAAGTTAAATATTGCCAGCTAAATCTTGGATTTTTAGATTTTTTTTAAAGATTTATTTATTTATTTATTTGAGAGAGAGAATGAGAGATAGCATGAGAGAGAAGAGGGTCAGAGGGAGAAGCAGACTCCCTGCCGAGCAGGGAGCCCGATGCAGGACTCGATCCCGGGACTCCAGGATCATGACCTGAGCCGCCATGGATGTATGTGTATTTTATTTTTTTTTTGAATATTTATTTATTTATATATTTGAGAGAGAATGAGAGAGAGAGAGAGAGAGAGAGAGCACATGCATATAGAGGGAGAGGGAGAAGCGGACTTCCCGCTGGGCAGGGATCCTGACCAAGACCCTGGAATCATGACCTAAGCCGAAGGCAGATGCTTAACCAACTGAACCACCCAGGAGCCTTGTATGTGTATTTTATACATCTATGTATCTCAAGAACCTAGAAGAGTGGCTGCACAAAGTATGTGTTCCCTAAATATTTCTTGAATGAATGAATAAATATTGAGATAGAAGAATGTTCTATCATTTCTCCAGACATTTGAAACAAAAAATATTGAACTTCAGAATATTTCCTGTTTTTTCTTTTAAATCAAAAATCTAAATTTTTAGGCAAGTGAGAAATGTAGTTTTTCACTCTTCTATTCATTTTAATCAGAATTGCTCCTTAATACAAAACTTTAAGGTAAAAAAAAATACTTTGGTACTGCTTGGCTCTGGTCCACATGTCTTCTTATTCTTGGGACAGGATGAAAGCACATTCATAAGCCATAGGGGAAGAAGAGTCAAGTTCAATCACACAGCTATATTTAAAGCTGCGCTGTCAGTGTACCATGTATCCGTTTCCATTCTTTTGCCCAACACAAGTCCCATGGCTGAGCCTAAAATCAATAGATGGGATATATAAATATATAATCTTCTTACAGGAAAAGGGGGTGTGATGATGTTGAACAATTAGGTATTTTACCGTTCTGTCTTGTGGTAAATTCAAGAAACTTTTCTTTGAAATATTTTATATATTCATCAAAAGATTGTTATAGTTATATGACAATACATGTATTTGTGAATTTAGTTAACTTAAAAAATTGATTATATGATTTAAGGCATTGGGCTCAAAAGATAGGACTTATCTATGTCTATGGCACTATTATCAAGAACATGAAATCTCAATGGATGTGTGCATTTTTCATTTCTTCATAGAAAACATGCAAAAAATTTCATCTTTGTAAAGTAAGCAGAAAATGACAAGACTGAATTATTTGAAAAAGCTAAGGGGAAGTTGACTATACAGCATCAAATCAATTTGCCCTCTATTATACTAAATCCTCCCTTTTCAGAAGAAATTTTCCTTGTTCTGTGTAAAGTATTATATTTTAGTTGAGCTAAAAGTGCTTTTCTTTGTTATATAAGTGTAAAATTTAAAAATTAAATGTGTCTGAAAAACACATGCACTTGCATATCCCATAAGTGGCATATAATATTAGTTGATTTATTCCCACATATGACTCAAATAAATATTCCTGTAATTCTTACTCTGATTCCATTTCATTCACCAAATTTCCCATCAGTCAGGAACAAGTAATTGTATTTCTAGATTGAACAATTATTAATTTTATTAATTTCTTCCCTCATTCAAATCCTTGCTTTTGCTCTCCAGTCAGCTCCCACATATGTGCCTCCAGCACACTTACAGAGTTTTATTATCTTCATGTCCTGAATTGTAGCTATTTTTATGAAATAACCTTCAGTTGTTTAATTTTAAAGCAATAGTTTTAATTATAGTATTTGATACCACATATACAGTTTTTTAAAAAATGGTAATAGATAAGATGTCTGATGGAGAAAGCTACTCTAGACCCAAAGGAGAGAAGATTAAGACAAGGGTTAGTAGAAATACAGTTGTTCTCTAGTCAGAATGTAGACCACACTTTGGCCAACTCTGTGCTTTTGCTGGCAGATGTCTCCTTCTTTTACTTGATTGGTCTACTCTCATAATTTATTTCTTTGCCTCCCATTTCTTTACCAGTTTTTTTGTGATGAGTGCTTCACACCCACTACCTAGTCATCCATTCTCTCAATCCTTATCAACTGGTCATTTGGGCTCTGAACCATTCCATTCCATTGAAAAATATTATGTCTGATGATTGCTAATTACCAGCTCTGTAATCTTTTATTCAGGTCTAATTATTCTGGACTTACAGGAAGTGTTACATGGTTAACTAACTTTGCCTTCCTAAAGTTCTCTCTTATCTAGGCTTCCATTTTACAGTGTTATTATCCTTGTTCCAATTTTGTTATTGTTTTTATCCTTTTCTTTCCTTCAAAGGGGGGGACATTTCCCCTAGAGGTCCTTTTTCTTTATCTACATTTTGCCTCAAAGAGACATGGATTCTTGACAGGTGATCACTAATTTATTTTTCTTGCTCCATCTTCTCTTCTAAGATTTAGTTCCTTGTTTCCTAATGATGGATTGTTTTTGCATCATTAATATAAACACATTGTGCCCCAAACTGAACTTATATCCTCAACCCCATATTTTCTTCTTTTACCTGACCTTTCTATTTCTTTCCGATGCTTTTTCCCTTAGTAATTGATGAAGAGAATTCACCATTTTGTCCCACATCATCACCTCATATCATCATGTCTTAATGAGTTTCTTCTGAAATATACAGAGTCTATTCTTTCAATCCATTTGGTTACTTGTCTGTTCTTAATTAAAAATTTTATCATCTTATTCCCCCGAAGCACAGTGATATCTTAACTGGTTCCTCTGTGGCTAAATTACCTGTATCTTTTATACATGCCCCCATTAGTTTGGTTGCCATAATCCTGACTTTCAGCCTCTTACTCCCTTTCTCCACCCAAGGTTTAATGCCTTCCTTTAGTCTACAGGATAAATTCTAATAGGGAAGCTCAACCTTTTCAGTCCATTTATTAGGAAAGATGAGCTAGTAGCAGGGGTTCAAATGAGTTTGAATACCTAAGAATGATTTGTTGGGATGAACAGTTTTATTCTGTGGTGTCAGAGACACGCTGGGATTGACCAGGTACAAGTTTAACAAAAAGGACATAATGTCCTAGCAGCCAGGAGGAAGAGAATCAGAATGTGAAGCAATGCAATATCCAAATGCATAGGACAAGTATGTTCAAAAGGGCCCAAAGCATAAAATCTAGAAGCCAAAGATGCAGAAGTTAAGAAGGCCAGGAAAAAATTTGAGTTGACTCTTTGGAAAGTCTGAAGTCCATATTCCAGGCTTGCCTTTGCTGGTGTTAAAAAATTTCACTCTAAAGATACTTAGCACACAACCTGCCTTTCCATCTTTGTCTTCTATTCACACTTCTCAGGCTGGATAACCTATGGCAGACAGGCCAAGATGTGGTCTTGCCCATCTCTCCAGATCCATCTCTTAACTCCTGCCCATACATCCAACATTCCTTAATAATTTCCATACCTCTAGCCCTTTGTAGAGTTTCATCCAAAGTCTTTTCTACTCTCAGAAAACAAGCTCCAGCTTCATATTCTGGGTGAAACCTTCCTCAATCCCTTTGAATCAAATTATATCTTGTATATATCTCTCTATCACTTATCACACCTCATTATAGGTTTTTGTTTTGTCTTTTTCCTCAACTGGAACTTAAGGTCAGGCACTGGCTTGTCAGTTTTTCTTCTTTACTATGTAGCGGAGTATTCAACAAATGTTGATGTTCCATTGATGCATACTTAAAAAAGGACAATTTGATACGAAATGACTTCTGCTTTCCTGCCTCCACACTTATGCTAAAACTTCCCCCTTAACCTCTGACGCACCTCTCCCCTGCCTTCTCCTCCTTCAGACTCTCAAAGGATTCAGTAAATGCACCTAGATACCATGTAATGAACTGAGGGGTGGAAAGATGAGTCAGACATGGTTCCTGCATTAGTTGCAGTCTGTTGAACTCAAATTAAAACCCCACTTATGTAGGACTTTTGGTTGCCAGACCAGCCTGAAGGGACTTCTCTCACCTTCAAACCTCCATAGTTCTGGTTGACCGTATGACTACTCAAATCAGTATTCACTAATTATTTAATATTGTGATCATGAGTTGTTTTTGATTCTCAAGTAAGTTCTTGACCTCTTACTTGATTCTCATCATACAATTTGTCTGTTAAGACACATTTTTTTTATTTCCAACTAAACTGGGAATTCTTTGAGAACAAAGACTGTACCTCTTCAACTTCTTTGCCAGTTTCAATACATTAAGCAAAATGTGTTACACACAAGGAAAGGTGCTGTGAGTGGGATACCATGTGTTGAAATCATGTGGGGTAGTGGGAAGACATCTTAGGAGACAATCACAAGCTTCCCCTGCTTCCTGAGCTGGGGAAATTCCTGTAAGACAAGAGCCTTGTGTGTCTAGGGCAGTAGGTGATCTGAAGGGTGAGGAAGACCCTGAAATTCTGAAAGCTGCAGACCATTTGGTTACAGGATCCTGTTTCAGAAAATTGGCTCTATGGGCCACTTCACAGCAGGTCTTTCTAGTTTTTACCTTCTATTACTAGATTGATTCTTTAAACCTCCTAAGTATTTTAAACAAGGCCCCCTGTGTTCCTTTCATTCATGTCAAAAACCCATTTATTTTTATGGCTCTGATAATATTTTCACATTAATACTCTGAATATCCAATTTTGGGTTGACAACATGTCTTTTCATGTTGATGAGTTTTGCATAAATTGAAAGTACATTATATATTGATTAGTGGGAGTGCAGACTTGAGTTTCCAAGAACAGGTTGGCATTCATAACAGGATATATTTAAAACCAAATGGCGAGGACCATCCCAGTACACTGCTGTGTATAATTCCCTGACTGTACTCACTACATCATAAATAATAATGAAAGTAAATGTACGTTTATCAGAAAGAATCAACAAAACCCCAGCATTGATTTGCTGATTGCACTTGTCTCACCAGGCATTAAGGCCAGCTTTCGAACAAGGGTGCCTGAAGGTTTGATTGTCTTTGCCGCATCGCCTGGCAATCAGGAAGAGTATTTTGCACTTCAGTTGAAGAATGGACGTCCTTGTTTTCTTTTTGATCCTCAGGTAAATGGGTAATCATAAGACTTGATATTTTTGAGAGTGTCCTAGGTGCCAAGTACTGAGGTAAGTGCTTATATTTCGCATTGAATCCTCACCAAAAACTTGGAGGTTAAGTACTATTATTAGCCTCACTTTACCAATGAAGACAATGAAACTTACAAAGGTGTTGATGACTTGCCCACAGTTAAAATAGCAGAGCTCATTTTCAAACCACATAGTCTGACTGAGAATCTGCAGGCTTCACAACCATATGCTGTCTTATAATGAAGATGAAAACTTTTAAATACATTTGAATAGATCTATTTTTATTTTCCTTGAAAGCAAAATTATGTCTTTCTTTAATTCTTCCACATTCTCTCTCGCTCCTTCTCTATGTTTTTCTCACTCTCTTTTTCTTCCTCCCTCCCTCCCTCCCTCCCTCCCTCCCTCCCTCCCTCCCTCCTTTGTTTACCAGTAAATATTTAAGTGCCTATCTGGTACTATAATGCTGGGTATCACAGACTACCATAGTTTTAAAGTTAAATGCCACCATGCCCCTATGAAACAATCTAGGTAAGATTAATGTAAAATATTCATGAATGTTATGAAAGAGAAGTAGAAGATGCTGTGTGTTATGGGAGCATAAAATAAAGGGTCTTTCTTTTCTGAGTTGTCAGTCTTCTCTGAAAATGCGATATTTAACTGAGATGCAAAACAATGAGGAAAAGTCAGAGCAAGAGCTCATGTCTGTACAGGAAGATATGTGTTTGAAGTGGGGCAGGACAGGGAAGATACTAATGAGAGATCAGGAAGGCACTGGGAATAAAATTTCCAGGCAGACCAAACAGCAAATGTTAAGTGCCCAAGGTAGACAAGAACATGACTTATTCTATGCATCAGGATGAATGTAATATGGCTGAGGGATAGAACAAAGAGAAAAGTGGGAGGTTGAAAAGCTGGGTAGAGACCAAGTCATTTAGTGCTTTGTAAGCAAATGTGAAGTTTTAAATTTTTCCCAAGGGCAATGGAAAAATCATTGAATAGTTGTCTTCACTTTAGTTAAACAAATATTGGTAAGAATTTGACAGTAGGTACTGTACTAGGCCATTGAATAATTGTGGAATGAGTAAGACTTTGTAAAAGATGTTTTACTTTCGATTTCCTCAGGGTTTCAACTTAAAACTGCTGATCTAAACCATAAGTTGTGCCTGCCAAGTCAATGTTTTACCTTATACTGTGAAGCCAGCGTGACTTTTCCTCTCTGTAGTTAAACCATGGGCCAAGAGCTCTGGGTAAGAATCAGCACTTAATACACCCTGGACACCCACACACCTTGGAGAGGAGAGGCAGGGCCTGGTGGACTCAGGGTATCTGAGCGTCATGGCAGGCTCCTTGCAGGGGACCTCAAGAGGCCAGCTAGGTTCTTCCTGTTTCAGGAAGCTGGAAGAGCCATGAGTTGGCACTGGAAAGACCAAGGAAGAAAGATTTATACCTGGTGTTTCGACGGGGGCCTGATAACTGCAAGGCCAATACTTGGTAGGTACTCAGGCGTGGACTTCTGGGTGTCCTGTAGAATTGCAGTTTCTTAAGGGGTACCAATAGGTGGGCAGTGAGTAAGCAAAGAAGAAATAACATCACACGTAAGCAGATCCAGCAGCCAGAAAGAATGGGAGAAGAACCAGCTGTCTCAGAAGGCCAGGCAGATGGCAATGGGGAAAAAATCAACCAGCACATTGAAGTTGATTCAGTGACAGAATTGAAAATATTATTTATCACTTGAAAACTTTAAGTAGATGAATTACGAGAGAGACACCGTTGAGCCTCAGATTAGCTGGTCAAAGTACATAACAAAAATATAAAAAGATAAAAAAGATGGAGACCACTAACATTATTAAGAAGAAATTCAGAAGGAGAACAAAAAAACACAGGTACAATACAAAGGATAAAAAAGATGAGAAAAAAAATAATGAAATATAAAGTAGGACAGAATATCCTTAATTGATTATAAATTTATTGAAAGGACTCATGAAGTTCTAGTCAAGGTTAAGCAAAACTTACACTTCTGTAGGACCTCTATATGCCAGGCATGATTCTAAGTGTTCAACTGTAAATGTAAAGCACACACACACACACACACACACACACACACACACAACTCATTTAAATACCACAACAACTCTATGAAGTAGATACTCTTACTATTCCCACTTTACAAGTAAAAAAATAAAAATCAGAGCCACAGTAAAATTAATTTCCCCAAAGTCATCCAGCTAATTAGTGATGAAGTCAGGATTGAAACCCAGGCATTCCCCCTCCAAAGACCATGATTTTAACTCTGATACTATACTGCTTTGTCAACATGAAAGAATAATGCTTGTTAATATCCAGAGACTCAGATAAAATACTATCCATGTACCATAAGGAAGGAAATATTTCATCAAGCCTTCTAACCAAAAGGAGAAAAAGAAAAGTCTGAAATATGAAGAGGAAAATCAGTGGTGAATATTAAAACTGGCAATATTAAATTCAACTTAAATATTTAATGGCAGTGTGACTAGAAATGTGTTTTATGCTGGCAAAGAATCTTTGAAATAGAGGAGACATATGGCAAAGGCAAGACAGACAAAGCAACCTGTAATAATTGTTTGGGGCTAAAATTGCTAAAATTTGAAGGAGAGGGAAAGATAAGTGATTTAAAAGTTTCTAAAGGTTTCAACTTAGTGGAGAAGGCAGTAGGGGAATGGATCACATTGGTGTCTTATTTTCATAAAATAAATAGGCCAAAATGTTTTGTTTTAAATGCTGTGAAACAGACATTAATTATCGATAGAATGAAAATATTCCACGAACATGCAAATTAACAAGGTGAAAAGAGAGACTAACTGCTAGATGGTCAAAATCAACAAAAATCCTGAAAAGAAAGGAAACAGTACAGTAAAATGGAAGAATGTCAATGGGAAAGAAAAATCTGCCTCTGCTTTTTCTCCCTCAACCTGTTAATATCTGGGAATAATTGAGAAGAAGCCAGATGGAGAAAAACCTTAATTGTATAACCATTTATTCATGGAGCTTTTAAAGTATACAAAGTGGGTTCACATTAATTATCTTACTTCATTCTTGAAGTAGCCACTTGAGGTAGTATTGTTTTCATCCCTGCTTTAGATGAAGTGGTCTAACTAGGGTCACACAGTAATTTAGTGATTGAACTGGCACTGGATTTAGTTTACTGCATTCAATGCAGTTTTGTTAAACAGCTATTGTACTCCAGGCGCCATGCTATGCTGTTATGTGCTGGGAACACAGTAATGAGAAATGAACAAAATGCCATTCACTCCAGCCATCCACTCATCTGGGCCTCCCTGTCCCACAATTGGAGTACAGAATCTTTGCTTGAGTTGGACAGGGCAGGGAAGGAACAGGACCCAGAGGAATGTCCTATGGTGACTTCACATTAACTCGCACTTACAGTTGGTCATGCCCATCATAAATGTCCATCCCAGTGTCTGTGTGATTCTAGATGACTATGCACATCCCAGAGCTCCATCTGCAACCACACACTGGCTTGTTCATCACCTATTTTGAGTACCGTACATAGACACACACACACACACACACACACACACACACACACACACACACCCCAAACTTGGGGCAAAGTCTTTGCAGAAGTAACCCAAAAATGATTTCCCCAGATCTGAAGCATGACTGTCATCTCTTTGGGCAGTGTTGTTTCGCTTTGTGAAGAATGTGGTATCCTAAACTTCTACAGAATAGGAAGGTAAAGGGGTTAACTCCGCTCAGCCACAGTATTGTTGTTATGATCCTGAGAATGGCTGCCAGAAAACTCTCAGACTCATCTTTTTCATCTCCTTTTCAGTGATCAGATTGACAGTCCTGTGTAAGACATGATAGCGGAGTTCAGGGAAGCATTCACGGGACATTGCCAATCATTTCTGTCCCTTTCCCTTCTCCATCAGATACTTACTTAGAGCCCTCATCACTGTCATTAACTTCTCCAGCTGCTCTGTCCCTACCCTCTATACCCAGATCCTAACCTGTATAAAAAGTTGGTAGGTGCCAGACAAGTATGAATCGAATTGTTATAGCCAATATATGGAATATATGGAATATGGAATAAAAGTATCTCTCCACAAGGCAAAAGTTACCTGCATTTTTAGGAAAGTGGCAATGAATTAATTCAAAAGAAAATTAAGGTATTAGTTGAGCAAGATTACTTCAGGATGTACTTGAGAACGGGTAATCAGATATATTATACTAAGTGGTCTTAGGACATGATGCTATCTCTGTATGAAATAGTGAACTCAAGCTAGCGGAGACTGTGTCCTTCCCCACCACTAAGGAATTTATACTCCAGTGCAGGTGAACTGGACATATCTGTTCACTTTTTAATGAAGTCTCTACATATTTTCAGACAAAAAATTGTTGAAACACGAATAGAGAAAATTTTGAGTATTTTTCCATTGTTTTTTCTCCTTTTAAGTAGGAATATGAATACAGCTACTTGGAGAAAGTTAGAGGTATCTCACATTTAAGGAAGTTAGAAGTTTTATTTGCTTCCCATTGATATGCAAAGTATTTATATATTGAATACTTTAGGTACCACTGTAAGCCAGTTTTCTTTCCTCTATCTTTGAATGAGATATGATTATCTAATGAACACCTTATTGTACTCATCAGACAAGCAGTTATTTGCTTAATGTGTCTTTCTTATCAGACTGTACAATCCAGTGAGGGCAAAGTCTGTCCGTTTTGTCCTGAAACAGATCCTTGAGGCTAAGTCCTTGGAATATAGTAGATGCTCAGTAAATAAATGTCTCTTGACAGATTGACTCACTGACTGACTCAATAACTATTGGTAAAATATACTCAAATAAAAATTGGTAAAATATAAAATTACCCATTTTCTAGGCTAAAATTTCCAGCTCTTTAATGATTATTTAATAATTTAGTTCTTATTTAATTTCTCAGTTTGTTAGAAACTCTTTTACTGATGATTATTTTTAAATTACTGTCCCAAATCCATTCAAAATAGTTAAATTTGAATTGTGAAAAGAGCATTTTATAGGAATTTAAAGTCACTACCGTCTAGCACATTGCTTAAAATAACTTGAAGTCTTCATGTACGTTTTTTAAAATATGTGAATAAAGTAATGAATTCCTTACATAACAACGTAATCCTACATAGAGGCTATAGGTGTAAAAAACTTATTTGGTTTCCCTTTCAATGATCGAATGCATTCTGTGAATAAGTATTCGGGGAAGGGAGAAAGATTCTTCACAATATTTAAAAGTTGTTAAGAGTCACGGTAAAAAAAAGTTCCTCTGATTCTTAACTGCTGTATTTTTTTGTTAGGTTACAATTTGTTTTGTTAGCTAACAATTAGCTATCATCTCCCATTCTTTATTTGATTAATTCCAATTTGGATACACTTGGTCAGATGATATGTTATTGACCAATAATGACTTGGGGCTGTCATTGAAATGTTTTATGTTCAGTGACATTGAGAAGAAACTCATATTACATTCTGATTTCACTTAGAAGGGAGCTGAGAAAGTGAAAGCTTTCAAACAATTCTGAATGACATTTATTTAACATGTGTGGTGTTTTCCAAATGGAAAGAACAAACTGTGTGCTATAACACTAGAATTGATCACAGAATTATTCTCTTAATATTGGTGGGGGAACATAATTTTCCAATGATCATCAAAGAATAATATGCTAAGTTCTTCCAAGTACAAAGCAAATTTGGCATCCTGAGGCTCTATGTTACATACTTGAATTTGTCTCCAATAAATGTGATTTCTGATGTAGAGAACTATTAATGCTTCAAATTGTTGCCAAACATAATATGAAGAACCACTTACTCAGACACCTGATCTTTAGAATGCAGCATCGTTTGTAACAATTTTAACGCTAACTAAGTACACTTTGATGAGACAGCATTTAATAAAATGCTCATTAATTTCATCATTAGCAAGGGTATGCTAAGAAGTAAGCCAGTTTCTTATGTCACGCCCAATTAGCATCCAATGCTAGTAATCCCATTAGTATTGTTGAATTCACTAATGGAAAAACTAATGGGCATGCTACCAGGGCACATTAATTGGGCACGACACCAGTTCTGGTTTTAATTATTAAACTATGATAATGAAATGTGTGTTTGTAAAATATTAAAATGTTGAAATAGGGTTGAAGAAAATAAAAGAGTATGTAGAGGAAAGAGATATAAAGAAAGTCCACCTACAAAAATTCAAGGACTAGAAAATGGATTTACCAAATGGTCATCCTTCTAGCTGATCAAGTTGTCTATAAAAGTGGGGATATTGTCCACATGAGAAGCAACTCACCCATCCTCATGGGAAATTAAAAGCTGTTTTTTGATAATATGAATTTCTGTATGTCATACATGTTGTCATGCTCTGTATGAGGCCTGACAGGAGCCAATTAAATGTGTAGAATGGCCATGTTATATCACTGAAGCTATTTTAGGGAAAAATAAACAGAAATGTTTTAGTTAAGATGATATGATGCATGTTGCCCTTTTTGTGATATAAATCTTCAATTACATCAGGTAATTATCACTTTTCTCTTTTTGAAAAACGTTATTCCAAAATTATGGAAGTTTGGTGAAACATTCCAACTAATTAAAAAAACATTTTATAATATTTTACCCAATCTTATTTTGTTTTTTTTTTAAATTTTTATTGGATTGAAGTTAATTATTGCTAAGAAAATCAGCTTTTATTAAGAAAGACATTTATTTTCACTTAGAAGGTTTGGAGTAATTTTCTTTTTTTTTTTAATTTTTTATTATTATGTTAATCACCATACATTACATCATTAGTTTTGGATGTAGGGTTCCATGATTCATTGTTTGTGCACAACACCCAGTGCTCCACGCAGAACGTGCCCTCCCCAATACCCATCACCAGGCTAACCCATCCTCCCACCCCCCTCCCCTCTAGAACCCTCAGTTTGTTTATCAGAGTCCATCGTCTCTCATGGTTCGTCTCCCCCTCCGATTTACCCCTTTCATTCTTCCCCTCCTGCTATCTTCTTCTTTTTTTCTTTTTTTAAAATTTTTTATTGTTATGTTAATCACCATATATTACATCATTTGTTTTGGTGTACTGTTCCATGATTCATTGTTTGTTCATAACACCCAGTGCTCCATGCAGAATGTGCCCTCTTTAATACCCATCACCAGGCTAACCCATCCCCCTACCCTCCTCCCCTCTAGAACCCTCAGTTTGTTTTTCAGAGTCCATCATCTCTCCTGGTTCGTCTCCCCCTCTGACTTACTCCCCTTCATTCTTCCTCTCCTGCTATCTTCTTCTTTTTCTTTTTTCTTAACATATATTGCATTATTTGTTTCAGAAGTACAGATCTGTGATTCAACAGTCTTGCACAATTCACAGCGCTCACCATAGCACATACCCTCCCCAATGTCTATCACCCAGCCACCCCATCCCTCCCACCTCCCCCCACTCCAGCAACGCTCAGTTTGTTCCCTGAGATTAAGAATTCCTCATATCAGTGAGGTCATATGATACATGTCTTTCTCTGATTGACTTATTTCGCTCAGCATAATACCCTCCAGTTCCATCCACGTCATTGCAAATGGCAAAATTTCATTCCTTTTGATGGCTGCATAATATTCCAGTGTGTGTGTGTACCACATCTTCTTTATCCATTCATCTGTTGATGGACATCTTGGCTCTTTCCACAGTTTGGCTAGTGTGGACATTGCTGCTATAAACATCAGGGTGCACGTACCCCTTCGGATCCCTACATTTGTATCTTTGGGGTAAATACCCAGTAGTGCAATTGCTGAATCGTATGGTAGCTCTATTTTCAACTGTTTGAGGAACCTCCATACTGTTTTCCGGAGTGGTTGCACCAGCTTGCATTCCCACCAACAGTGTAGGAGGGTTCCCCTTTCTCCACATGCCCGCCAACATCTGTCGTTTCCTGACTTGTTAATTTTAGCCATTCTGACGGGTGTGAGGTGGTGGAGTAATTTTCTGATGGTTTTTTAATAGTAATAGTAGTAGTTAACTGATGATGGTGACAAAATTGAAATATCTTCTATTTACTCTTATTTGCTAACACTAAAAAAAGGATAACATTGTGCTGAACATGATATGCTGAAAAAGTGTTCACTTGGCTAGAAAGTACTCAGATGGAAGGTTTCTCTTCTACTTCTCTTTCTCTGTTTCCTTATCTTCACCTCCTTTCTGCTGATTTCTGTTCTTGATATCTGCCATTTCCTACTCTTACCCGCTTAGGAACTCATTTTTAACTATGATACAATGACCTCAGATACAAGTATAAATGCTAGACTTCAGACTACAGAGCATTGAGTACAAAGTTTAACTGCAATACTTATGGTTAATGTATTAATAACTGGCTAATTTTTAATATGAGTCTCATTCCTTCTACTCATTAGCAGTGTAGTGAAGGTAAAGGAAACTAAGTTGCCAGATATTTCTCTATCTTTAGAACAATCTGGATTCAATGGTATATTATTAATTTTAAATTCTTATTTCATATTTCTGCCAAAATTTTAAGAGCTAAAATTTTAGAATAGAAAATTCATTACCTTTTATATAAGTGCACAAAATGCAAGTCTGCTTGTAAGAGATTTTTTTTATTCCAAAGAGAAGTTCTTTTCAGGTTTGAGCACTATGGTGTTTGCAGAAGGACATCACAGAAAAGCCTGAATGATGTTAGGCATCAACTTTAATTTTGAGTTCGGTTTGAAAAGTATGCATGCTTCCATCATGATCATGTCAAAATTTATAAATTGGTTTTTAGCAAATATAGAATTATATGCATATGAGTTTACAAACATATATATTCATTCATTCATTCTTTCTTTCTTTCATTCATTCATTCCCTTAAGGGGTCTTCAATGGAAGTTACTCCAACTAATGATGGTGGGAAACAATATAGTGATGACAAATGGCATGAAATAATAGCTATTAGGCATCAGGCTTTTGGCCAAATCACACTCGATGGGCAGTATACAGGTAAGAATTTGATATATATAAATAGTTCTATCAATACGCTAACGTTGCCATACTTTTCTGTTGTTTATATTTCTACATCTTCCCTTTCACCTTTATCTTCTCCCCATTTCATCTGAATTACTGTTGGATTTGCCTTTGCGGTGCTCCTAAAATGATGTATTATTTTTTTATTATGTTTATCACCATACATTACATCATTAGTTTTTGATTAAAATGATGAATTCTGACAACCATTTTCTCATTATACACAGTTACAGTAAAGCAAGAATAACAGCAGAGTCATCAGTAGTAATTTTGTCTTTTGTAATTTGTAAGGGCTTTTACTGATGTTCTCTCATGTTATTTTTGACCTGCAGAAGACAAACAAAGGAAAGCAGTTATTATATGCATTTTAGAAATGATGAAACTGGGTCTCAGGAAAGGTAAATAACTTTTCCCAATTTACACAGTTTGTAGAAAGAGTTCTTGGGACGCTTATCCTGTCCATAGTTCAAAGTTTAGTATTCTTTCCATTCTACACTATCTACTGTCCTTATATAATTTTAAAACAGTTACAGTACCTGCATGATAATGCAGGCTTTTATTAATATACTCAGGAAATATGGAATTATAGTGAGCACCTACTGTATGCCAGGTATTGCTCTAGAAACTCTGGATACAAAGAGCAAAATTTACATTTTAGGTGGGAGAGGGGCAGGAGACAGAATAAATAAATAATGAACAAGTATCAGGTAGTGGTATATACTGAAAATAATAAAGCAGGGGAAGAAAGAAAGTGTGTGTGTGTGTGTGTGTGTGTGTGTGTGTGCGTGTGTGCGCATGTATTGGGGAGAGAATGTTTTGATTTCATAAAGAACTGTTAGAAAAGGCCCCTTTGATAAGTTGACATTTGAACAGAGACCTAAAGAAAATAAGTGGGTAAGCCAGGAGAATAACCAGAGGAATGTTTCAAGCCAAGGGAATAGTTGGTGCCAGGGCCCTGAGGTGGGAACATATATATGGCATGTCAGGGACCAACAAGGAGGCCAGTGTGGGGAAGAGTGGGTGAAGGGACTAATAATAGGCTGAAATTAGAGGCTTTTAGGGCTGTTTTACGTAGGGCCTTGTGGGCTTTTGCTTGGAAAAAGGGAACCCATTGGAGAATTTTGAGAAAGGAGTGACATGATCTGACTTCTCTCTTTAAAAGGAACACTCTGGCTGCTCTTTGGAAATGAGTTGTAAGGGCAAGAAGGGTGGAAACATGTAGAGCAGTTAATAAACTTCTGTAATAATTATAAAATAATTCAGGCAAGAAAAAATGGTTTCTTGAACCAGGGAAGTAAAATTGTCGATAAAATGAGAAATCTGGGTATATTATAAATGTTAAATTAAAAGGATTTGATTCAAGTGGAGCGGGGGTTGGCAAATTACTTATGGGCCATATCCAGCTCATCACTGTTTTGATAAAGTTTTATTGGAGCACAACTGTACCCATTTGTTATGTATTGTCTGTAGCCATTTGAAGCTGCATGGTCTACAAAGCCTAAAATGTATACTACCTGGCCCTTTACAGAAGGAGTTTGTTAATCCCTAATGTAGACCATGACTGATAAGTTTAGGACCTGGGCAACTGGAAGAATGTAGCTGCCATAACTGAGGTTGACAGAATCATGGGAGAAGCTGACATGGAGAGAGATGTTCAGTGTGAACATCTGTAAGGCATCCAAGTGGATATATCAGGTAGTTTTCTGGATACAACTCTTAGTTCAGGGAAGATTTCCAGACTAAGGATATACACTGGGAATTGTCAGCTAAGGATGGCATTTAACACCAATGGACCAGATATAAGTAGGGCTAATTAGAGTGGTTTGGGTTCTGAGAAAAAAAAAGAAAAAAGAAAATCCCCCGACTCCCAAGAAAGGGTGGAATTATACAGAAATCTTAACAAGAGATTTGCATTGTTACACAACATAGCCAGGGACCCGGGCCTGTTCTGGTCTTTGGCCTGGTTGTTCGCATAGGTGCCCAGCCATCTAGGTCATCCTTCTAGAGAAGTTAGGATATCTGTGCACGTGGAGAAAGAGAGATCTGAGAGGGGAGGAGGCCTGGTCCTTCGAACATCAAGATGTCAGGACAATGAGGAAGAACTGTTGAAGAAAGGTAACAAAGAGGAGAACCAAGAAAGAGTGGTGTCCCGAAGCCCAGTGAGGGTTTAATCATTTGTTAAATTAGTAGAACCCAGATTATCCTGGTGAAGTTGGAATTCTCATCTCCTTTTCCATAGGTTCTTCTGCCACCCCGAATGGGAGCACTATTATTGGAGGGAACACGGGAGTGTTTGTGGGAGGGCTTCCACAGGGTTATACCATCCTCAGGAAGGATCCTGGTAAGTTTGCTGAAGGTATAGGATTTATATGTTGTCACCAAAATTTACAACACAATCAAGTATGAATATATTATTTTAAAGTATGAATAATAGTATTATATTCTATCTCATGCTGTATTTCCTATATCAATATGCCAAAAAAATTACTTAAGGTGTCTTCTTTTCTAAAGGAACTGTGTATTACTTGCATTTAAATTCTTGTTGCCAGCCTTTGCTATATAAAAAGAGTTTATTAAATTTTTGCTAAAATGAATGATACTAATTTCACTCAAAAGTATCTTATTTTAGGATTATGTATCAGTTTTTCTAAGATTTTAAACTGATGCAACACAGAAATGGAAAACTGTGGGCTTGATTTATACTCTAAATAGGGTAAAGAACATTCCTGAGTATTGAGCATGTGATCGGCACTAAACTAGTCCCTAGATGTCCATAGATGAAAAAAAGTGGTCTTTGCCACAATAGGGGGCATATGATGCTGAGCAAATGCTTTAAGTACTGTAATTGAGACAGAGACAAAATAATTCCTATATTTTTAGAATGAGAGAACAAAAACTGATTCAAAATGAAATCAAGAAAAACTAACATGGATGAAATTAACCTTAGGCAAAAAAAAAAAAATCACCTTTCCAAATGCATTGCTAAGATTTTAGGGTTGTTTTCCCATGTTCTCATTGAAGGGCATAGGTGTCTTCCCAGTCTCTCCCAGGAAGTAAAATGTAACTACATAAATATTACAAATCAGCTAGAACCTAGATAAGTATAAATTGTGCAAGTGTGGTGGTCTTCAGGGAATCATGATGAAGATCAAAAGGAATAAAATGTTTTCAGTGAAATTTGGAGAGGGATATATTTAAATACCCAAGACTGAATATAGTTATCTCCTTAGAAATCTCTCTAGAGTAGAGAGGGTTTTTACTGGACTACTTTAGATTGGTAGAGGAGTCCCTTAAAAACATTCACACACACGCACACACACACACACGCACACACACACACACACACGAGAGAGAGAGAGAGAGAGAGAGAGAGAGAGAGAGAGGGAGCACGCTTTCGAGCCTTTGTCTTTGTTCCTTATCCATCAAGTACACTTCTTGGCTATGGTACATCCATGCACCAGAAGGAAAGTATACCCTGATGCCAAGTACTCTTCCTATAGAGGACATATCTTCATTATAAATAAATAATCTGACATTGTGCATATAAAGTGACTTTGTAGAACTTTGATTGCTGGTGAATACCTTTCCAAGAATCAAGTCATACCCTCCAAAGCTGAGAACTAAGCTTTGCATTGGTCAATAGGGACATTGCTGTATGAAGTGTTTCTCTTTCTCTAATTCTCTCATTTGCTCACTTTCTTTCTTTCCCAACCCCCTGTTACCACCTGTTTGCTATTTTCATAAACCCCACCTGGTCTAGGGTGTCCTAAAATTAAGGTCAACATTACATTATTTCCTACATATGAAATCAAATTATTGACTTACTTGTATAACAGACTGGTTCATCATGATGAAGAAACTAAACTACAAACTATAGATTTAATAGAAACACTTCATTCAAATCTTTTAAAACTTGTTATAACACTTTTATTTTTAAGACTAGTGGCAGATGAAATCTCATTAGTTCAGGAGGCAATATTCTGGCTACTACTATAAAACCAGTTTTTGCATAAACATCTGTTTCTGCAGATATGATGAGTCTAAACCGGGGCTAAACATTATAATTGTTACCACCTAGGATAGGTGATGGCGTGGTGTTCATGTGAATCATTAGGAGGTTTGCAGTAAATAGGTAGTGAGAGCTATTGCCTATTTCTTTTATTTTATTGGCACATAAAATTAATTGCTTGAAAAATTTTTTTCAAAGTACATATTTCTTGATATCTACCAACTCCTACAGACATAATCCAAAAGGGTTTTGTGGGCTGTGTCAAGGATATGTATTTTATGAAGAAGTATAACCCCTTTGCTATTTGGGAGCCTCTGGTTTGGCAGAGTGCTGAAGAACAAATCAATGTGTATAACAGCTGGGAGGGATGCCCCACTTCATTACAAGACGGAGCCCAGTTCCTAGGAACAGGTAAGCTTCTAAAATAGACACCAGTGGTTGCTTAGCGTGTATGTTCTATCCTTTGCAAAATTTAATCTACCTTCTCCAATTATTTTGACCTCACATAAACCTAGTATCACAGAAATACCTAGTTAAGCCATGATATACATAAATATATTTCAAAGTCTTGCATATGTAATAGAAGTTGTAAGGCTCATATGTTCATGTGTCAGATCTCTGTTAGCCCAGCAGTTCGCATATGGTAGTGTCAAAAATATCTTTTGGTAAGTCAATTGTTTTACTTAGAATGTAGTTTTACTTAGAAAGATGTTTCAAGAGCATTTTATTTACCAGGTTAATCCACAAATATCTATTTATCCAATTATACAGATATTATTCTCAGAACTAAAATTTCAGCTATGTAATGGGATGAGTAGGCCATTAAGGGAGATCTGGAAGATGACACCACCATTACTTCCATTGTTCTGAAGGCTGCCGCATAGACGAGGGGCAGTGTCCCTGGCAGACACCCTGCCTGGCAGGCACCCAGCATGAAGGGGTGGTAGGAAGTATGGTGGCTTGGTGGATAGTACTTCAAATGCAAGCCCACCGCTGCCTCCTACATTTATAACAAAGCTGGTTACTTATTAAGTTGCTTAAACTACCTTCCAAATAGAAAGCTAAATAATATCCTGCTCTGTGCACTTTTCCATTGCTCTTTTCTCAACACTGTCATTACTCTGAATTTCTCTTAGTCAGTGCAATTTCTTATTGTGAATACTGATAGAAAACAGTAATAGTCTTAATCATATCCATGATTTAGAGAGTAAATTGCTTCCTCTTAAAATGTATATCAAGTTCACTCTGCCACTTCTGTACAATTACAAGAGGGATTTCTTAACATCGATTTGCATTTTTTTTGCAGAGATATACTTGATGACAGTATATGTCCTAGTCTTTGTACCACCTTCACAGTGCTGGTGGTTATGCTTTGCACAGGCTGATATGTACATATTCCTTTCTTTAAAGGGTTCCTGGAACTTCATCCATATGTGTTTCATGGTGGAATGGATTTTGAGATTTCCTTTAAGTTCAGAACTGACCAATTGAATGGATTGCTTCTTTTCATTTACAACAAATATGGACCTGATTTTCTTGCTGTATGTTCATTTATTTAGTTAAATTTACTTGAAAATATCAGATATAACTTTAAAATCAATAAGCCATGTGTTTATAATATGCTAAATAGGGATTTCTTTTGAAATTCTCTTTTGTTTTCATTTTCTTCCCTAAGTCATCTGTAGTTTTGGAGTCCTGTGAAACATTTTGTGCTTTAGGATCATGATGTTTGAAAATGACCGTTATTCCTGTGAAAATTGAATTTTAGCAAAAAAGAGTAGTTATGAGGAATTAAGAAAATACCATTTAGTTTCCCAATATTAAAAAAAAGTTATTTCCTTCATTATTTTTTGACATAATAGTGTCAAAAAACTATATATAATAAATATATATATATTTAAAGATTTATGTATTTTAGAGAGAGAGTGTGTGTGCACAAGTGGGAGAAGAGGCAGAGGGAGAGAATTATCAAACAAACTTCCGGCTAAGCATGGAGCCCTACACAGGGCTCAATCTCAGGACCCATGAGATCATTACCTGAGCCCAAACCAAGAGTCAGATGCTTAACTGACTGAGCCCCCCAGGTGCCCCTATAATAAATATATTTCATATTACACACACACACACACACATGCACACACACACACATAATATAAGGTATAAAAGTACAGTGAATACTCATGAACCTACCACCCAACCCAAGAACTAAAAAATCACTTATGGGGTCTTTCCTATCCCATTTCCCTATCTCTCTCTAGAGCTAATATATAATCAGAATTTTGTGTTTATTATCCCTTTTAATGTAGTTATGGTCTGAACACCATGTATGAATGCCTAAAAATTCTTGTTTTTGACATTCGTAAAAGTTGCATCATGTTCTACCTTTAGGCAATTGTTTTTTTGCACTTGACATTATTTTTGAGTCACTCATGTTCTCCATATAGGTATACATTTTCATAGTTGTGTTATTTATCACTTCTTCTGTCAATGACATATTGGTTGTTTCCATGTTTTTGCTATGGCAAACAAAGTTGCTATGAACATTTTTATACATTTCTCTAAATATAGTGGGCAAGTGTAATTTCTTTTACTTGCTTTAATCAGACAGATATCGTTGTCAAAAATAAGTATGTGATTAAAATATTAATTTTTAGAAAGTTATTTTATTAAAGAACTTGCATAGAATCAAGGGAAAATCATGAACATCTTGACTTCATTGCTCATATCCAGGCAAATAGGTAATAAAACACATGTCTTGGTGATTTTATGATTCTAAGTTATTTTCAGTTCATTGATTTTGTACATTCCTAGATTATATACTGTCAATTTTGCTGACCAGGTAAGTAGAAACATATCCCTTCACAGTATTTATTAAAATTTCAGCTTATTTAAAGTATTTATTTGTCTTCCTATTTACTGTTGGCCTCCCTTACTGAAATGTAATCTCTCTGAACACGGGGCTTTTGGCTGTCTTCTTTATGGCTCTATCTTCAGGGCCTACCTCTTGTACCTGTTAAGTGTTTGATAAAGATTGTTGGATGAATGAATGAGTGACCCTGTAAACGAGTTCATGTTGGGGTGACCCTCACTAAGCATTCTTTAATCATCTATAAGTACATAAATTCTGGGGAGGATGCAAAGATATTTTCATTTGGCCTTTCCTCTTTAGGACCACTTGCCACTATTGGAGGGTCACACATCCTGCTGCAGCCCTCTCCAACCTTCCATCTTCCTTCATTCGTTGACTCGGGAATATAATACATTTCCACCATATTGAATAATAATGTTAACTTTAGGCTTTAATGAAATAAATCTTAAAGAATCAAAACACTTAAACAAACATATATTGAGTGTCTGCTATGTGTTAGACTTTCTTTTCACACTTCCAACATAGCTGTAAGGGAGGCAGACATTCCCTACCTTCTACTCTTCCATGTCTGAGGATGTAGGCTTCTCCCAGATTATCTCTCAGAAAGAATTCTTCCTGTGATCCTAAGTAGCTTCAATATACATGGCTATCCTCTGGAGCTTGATTGACTCAGAAAGTTTTCACTGCTAAAATCTTAAATCTCAAAATACAACCTCATAAATTTTCAGCTTTCATTCTCTCTTACCGAGTTCACTAAGACATTGAGACCATTGGTTATCAGACCACTTTCTGTTTAACTTACTTCCTCCCTACCTCAGACACGATAATACAGCTTTTCAACCACTTTTCTGTCAACACCCTCAACTTGTATCTTCAATTTCACAACTCTGGGTCAATCAGTCTAGCTCCCTAGCTTTTTCATTTTCAACAGCCAGTTTACTGACCATCATAGGAGAACCAATAAAAGTATGAAGACTAGTAACACATGGAATTTTGAGGTTTCTGATTCCTTCATTCAACAGTATTTCTTGTTTACAGGATTTGTGCCTAGATTAGATGTGGAACATGAAAGAAAAAGAATGTCAGGACTGGAAAACACCACAACCTGAAGGTCTTCAGATAGTCTCATTGTTAGAATGGAAAGGAACAATCTCCTCACCTTCCAAACTCTCCACCTACAGCTTTTATTTATGAGCCAAGTCTGGTTTCACTCTCTCCTGACTCAGGAGAACAAATACATAATTACCATTCTTCCAACCAAAATTAGTATTTCTATCTTTACTCTAGATTCTATCCAATCTCCTGCAAGAGCTTGTGCTACAAATTTCCCCCATTTTGTGAGTTCCAGTGTTCCTTCTCCATTGGCTCTTCTCCCTCAACATCTAAAATGGTTGAGCTTCATTTATTTTAATTTTTTTTCCTTTTGACTTTGAAAATTCTTCCTTTGTACTTCCCTTCCTTTCATAGTCCATTGCATTGAAAGTAATTACTCTGGTTATTTCCCCTTTTATGTTATCATACTTCAGTCCTCAAAACTACTATACATTATGATTCCTACTCCTACCACATTCCACTGCAGAACTTTCTAATGTTGCCAGTGATCCCTGCACTTTCTAGTCTAATAGATCATTTTCAGTTCTTATCTTATTTGATCTTCCCTTATCATCTTTTTTTTCTTAAAATATTCTTCCCTGCTGATTTTCCAAAATACTAGTTGCTCTTGATTTTCATTAAATCCTTATGGTTTCTCCAAGAAGATCATTGTCAACTTAAGGAATTACATCTACTCTACCTTCCTCTTAAAACGTTGGTCTGGCTGAGGACTCTATACTCTCTCACTTTTTCACTGCTTTTACACTAACTAGATAATCTTATTTATCTTCTCATTAACCTTTTCTATTTTACTGGCCTATCTTTATGTTTGACTGCCTCAAAAAAAGTTTCTTCTGGATGTTTTGTAGACATCTCAAACTCAGTATATTTAAAATTGACCTTATTCTTCATTGACAATGATAATATTGTCTTTCTTCCCTAATGCTTTCCATATTGTGATGGTGGTAAAACACATCCAAGCAAGAAAGAGCATGGGTATCCTTGACTTCCTTTTCATTCATCTAACGCATTCAGCTATTTGCCAGGTCCTGCTGAGGTTTTACAAGCTGAGTTGCTTTTAAAAATACCTTTTGTCTGCGTTTTCACTGTCTTCACCATTGTTATCTGTATTTCAATGGTTCTCATAATTTTTCTCACAGCCATAGTGATTCTCTAATAGGTTTCTCCAGTTCCAGTGCAGCTTTCGTTTCCAGTATGAACTTCCTAGGACTGGTAGGGTAAACTTTCAGCACAAGATAATAGTGGAAAGAATATAGTCTTTGGTGTCAGACAGACAAGAGAAAGATGTATGTTTTCCGTATCACTCAAAATCCTCCAAAACCTTGCTTCTACATACCTAGTGGGACTCTTTCTAACTCCCCCCACCATATGTATCCCCTCTTACTTAATTTAGTCTTTATCTAAACCTAATTAGTTCATACATGTCCCCATGCCGCTGAATGTATTCATCTCCCTGTGTTGAAGGATTCTCCATGAACCTTACATACTTCTAAAAGTCATAATTTCAACCTTTCCCAGTTCTGAGGGAATAAAATATATATCCTTTCTTTGTTGCTATTGCACCCAATTATTCTCTCGGTTATGGTATTACCCCAGATATTTGCCTCTGCTGTTGGATGGTGTGATTCTTGGGAACAGTTTTTATCTTACAGTAGCAGATTCATGGAACATAGTGGGGGACTCAATATTTATTGAATGAATAGATACATGACTGCTTATCCAATGTACTTCACAAAAAATGATATTTACATAGAAAAAGTAATAATTTTTATCTGGAATTACTTAATTTCATTTGACATGATCTCAAATTTTTAAGTATCCTATTTTTGCTGCTTTGAGTTCTAACAAAAACATAGTAGATAAAATAATTGTCATGTAACATTTTGAAGGGAAACATATGGAGGCATTTCCTTTACCATGAAAATTTGGGTGAAATATATTCGTATTAGAAAATGACACCTTAATCTAAAAGAATACACATAGAAGCAATTATGTTAGTTAGAGATTTAGAATAATAAAACTGAAATATTGAATCAAAATCCATCTTACGAATTTGAATTGAGTTCACCAACCAGTTAAAATAAGCTTAATCAGGCTTGACATTTCATTTTCTTATTGTCTTGTCATATTTTCCCCCAAATTAAATTGATATACAAAGTAGTATTTTCTCATTTTCTAAAAACTCAAGTAAAAATAGAGTCATAGTTCAAACTATTCTCTTCAGTCATTCAGTCACTTATGCCAGGGTTTAATCTTTTACCTGTGTTGCACACAAAAAAATAAATAAAGATTTGCCTACATTATGTTGTATCACACTGTATAATCATTACTGGGTATGAATTTGTTTGACTCAATACAACATTCTTCATGTCAATTATAAGGTTGCAAAGTACTCCATTATATGTTACTCCAGTCCTGCTTAGAATAAAGTGGAACATTTTTATAGAGTGCTTTCAGGGAAATTTGTTGCTTTTCTTCAAGAAATTGACCTTCTGCTCTCTCCCAAACTGCCATTCTGCAGTCTTTTTATATACCTATTTTCTTTTTTAATGTGAAATACAGATGGAACTGAAGAGTGGAATATTGAGCTTCCGGTTAAATACCAGTCTTTCCTTCACACAAGTGGATCTAAGGCTCGGGCTATCCTATTGTGATGGAAAATGGAATAAAGTGATTATTAAAAAGAAAGGTTCCATCATATCAGCAAGCATGAATGAACTGACAGAACATGTGTCACAGTCCAGAGCCCAGCCATTGATGGTAAACTCCCCCGTCTATGTGGGAGGAACGCCACAGGAGCTGCAGGACTCTTATAAAGACCTGAATTTGGAACAAGGTAAAGTCCATCTGGAGAAATCCCCTAATAAATACAGCTCTGGTCCTACCAGGTTTTAGTGGTTTTGTGTTTTAAGATACAGCAACAGAGTTAGTTTGGAAGCAATACCTACCTACCCCTTTTCGGAAGCTCTAAAAAAAATCAGAATGTTTCTTCAAATAGTTCGGTATATTGCCCTTAAGACTGTGCCCTCACGCTTACTTATAATCAATATACTTATTTTAACTTGTCTTCAGCAAATATAATTGTAATTTATGTATATATTTTTCCTCATGTGTTTTCTAGTTCTTCCAGATACTGATCATTATCTGTATTCACAGATGAAAAACATAAATTAGGTTGGTGTGCACAACTAAGAAAAATGGCATTAAATTCACTGGGATTTTTTTCTGATATAACTGCTAATTGTCTCTGCATTTCCATGGAGCTATCCTATAGCAAAGCACATGAAAGGGTGGGTTTAGTTGACTTTTAAATATACTGGTGAAAAATCTATATTTCATTTATTATTAATAACCACAAATGAAATAAAAAGTGCATGAGTGCATGACTTATAACTAAAGCAAGCATTCAACTCATATAATAAATTTGAACATAATCAGAGAAATTATTAATTCAAAAAGGCTAACAGTAGCTGAATGTATGCTGTGTGCAGAATTCATTATTCTGAAAGGTTTGCATGAGAATAAGTGGGTCAGCTCTTCATAACAAGCCCCTGTGTTCACTATTATTATTTAAATCCCCATCTTACAGATGAGGAAACTGAAGAGCAAAGTAACCTGCCCAAGGTCACATGGCCAATAAGCAGATAGCAAGCCTTTCTGTCTCAGGCAACCTGGTATCAAAATCCACTCTCCTTATTATAAGCAAGTGTTTTCTTTTATGGGCATTGGCCAGTGTGCCTTTTCTACAAATTGGGGAAAGCACAGAAACTTTAGTTTCTGAAAGTTAGTTTGTGACTAAGCATGCTCCCATGTAGAAAATGTTCTCTACATATTTCAAAATCTATGTACCGCGAATGGTTAAAATTTCCATGAAGCAGTCTTTGCCTATTTGGTAAGTACATAAAGATTTAAATGCCTTTGAATAGAAAATATATGGCAAGCTCTAAGGAGACTTTTAGAAGGGTCCTAGTAAGGAGTTAATGAATATCTGGGGTGTAAGACAGTAATGACATTTTCAAGGCACTTAAGATGTAACAGCAGCTAAAAATATTACATTCATATAAGGGCTTCTCCGGGTTTTCAGGTTTCTGAGGTTAGAAAGAACCTGAAAACCCTTTGTATGAGCAAGATTACTTGATCCTACTTACATCTAGGAAAAAAATCCCCTGCAAATGTGCAATTATACTTTGGAAAGTACACAAAAACCCATTACTATGATGGGCATAGAGCCTTGGCTTTAGCCAAATTTTAACTGTAATTATAAGATGATCATGATAGAAGTTCAACACATCAACATAAACCCAATGAGGATAATTCATTCTGCCCTATGACTAAGTCTATGATACTGAAAGGTATTTTATTTATGGGTAATACTAAATTTTTATCATTATGGTATCATACATATCAGTGGTCCTCAAGCCACTGTTAAAATATTGAAGTATAGTTTCGGGAACATAGTAAGAACTCAATAAAATGAGCTGTCATTATTATTACTATTCAAGATACGTTAGAATCTCCTGGGAAGGTTATTAAAAATGCAGATTTTAGACCTTATTCCTTAAGATTCTGACTCCGATGGTTTGAATGATACTAATCTGTATAGGTAACTTCACGTTTTATACAGTGATCAGGAGAATAGTCACCATATGGGGCTGCTGCCTGTATGTAGTAATATGCAATTAAAATTAGCCATGTTCATGTATTGTATTTTTTTTTTCAATCCGCTCTCAAATGGTCTTAAAAATGTTCTGTGCTTCTTAATTAGCACCTTTTTTCAGAGGCTTTACTTTGTGGTCATATTAGTGCTATCTTTTTCACAGCCATTAATGTTGTCATCTTCCTTTGAATCAAATGCAAATTAGCTTTCCTCTGTAGTTTGGAAATGCTGGGCAACCTAATTTGCTGAAGATGTGTCACCTCAGATCGTAGGCATTTACCTTAGAACTACCACTTGAGACTATCACTTACCTGCAGGTTGGGGGCGATGGGGCTGTGGCTCATGGGATCACAGATTATGCTCTGATCCAAGCCCTGTGGGGAGAAGGCAGGAGTATGGGCTGGAAGCCAGCCTTCCTACCAGCCAGTGCCCCCATGTTGGGCTGCCTCCACCAGAAGGGCTACTGTCTTTCTGATTTGTCAACTTAGAATTCTGGGCCACCTTTTATTTATTCAGAGGCCTGGGGTTGGGGAGTCATTTTTGATTCTCAAAAGCAAGCAAAGGAGGCATCTCCATTTTCCCCACAGATAGGCCCTTTCCCCTCTTCCTATCCTAATGCCCCATTCAAATTTTGAAGGTAATTGAAGAGTATTTCTGGTGGAAATCATTCTGGTGGTGCAGAGTTGGAAGAATGGTGACTTGACTGGACAAAACTCTCTGTCTGCTTTAAGATAGCACAGTGAGGACCACACACTAGAGCTCAGGATTCTTCACCTCCAAGGCCTGAGGCCGGAGTACCACTTCCTAAGGAGGAATACTATTTAGAAACCTTATCCGATGACTCTCTGGACCTTTTTATCTCCAGAATGAAGGGAGACTACTTCTGTGGCCTTTCCCAAATTTAAAATTCCATCCCGTGAATTAATTTTTAAGACATTTCTTTTTTTATTTTTAATTCTTAAAATTGCAGTGAAATATACATAAAATTTACCATCTTAACTGTTAAGTGCAGTTCAGTGGCATTAAGTATATTTACATTGCTGTGCAATCATCACCACCTTCCATCTCCGGAACCCTTTCCATCTTGCAAAGCTGAAGCTCTGTGCCCTTTAAACAATAATGGAACTTTTCTTATAACAGCACTCAGGTGTTTGCCCAAGCTACATTTCCACTGTTTGCATTTTGTTGTTAGGGAAAGTGGGGTACAGAGAAGTTAGGTAACTGAACTCCAAGCCATTGGAAAATTACTGCTGGAAAAGAAATCAGAATTCTTAACTTCTGAATTTTCAAGCAGATGCTTTTATATTGAGCTTCATTGCTTTTATTTCAACTCAGCCAACTTATTGAGTGTCTACTGTGTGTTCAAGATAGACGAGCAGTATTGATCAGTCGGGCCTGAAGGAACATGAATACTAGCAAAGATACTTTAAAAGGAACTAGGCTGCAACTTAATGTGTTAGAAGACATAATAAAATATCATATAAATGCTGAAGAGAACAATATGGTCATTGTTACTATTAGCTTATTTTACTGTTAGGCGTTGCATTATGTTTTATTTTCTCTTCCTGCTGATGTGCTTTAATCTTGAAAAGAGCGAAGCATGTGTTTGGGGCCTTTCAAACTTGACAGTATTTTGTTCAGAAAGAGCGTGTGTGTGCACTATCTCAAACTCAGTCTGTCTCTTCTTTGACAATTTTGTGCAGTGTTCTGGGCAGAGTGCTGCCAACCCTCATTGAGCTGATCTCTGTTTACACAAAATAGCTTGTAATTCAGAGCCACGGCTACTTCCTGGCTGACTGGATGCCCTCTGGCCCTCTAACAAAAGAGCAGTGCATACTCCTCATCCATTTCTTCCACATTCCCTGGTAAACTTCCCAGAACTCCACTGCACTGTGGTCGTTCTAAAGTCAACTGGGTAGAATACACATTCCGAGAAACCTCCGGGTGTTGCCATTGCCAGAGCTGAATTTGCTCCCTGTCATGCTACTGTGAACATAAAACTGGGGACCATTGTGTAGAGTCAAAATTATGGAACTCAGTGAAAATGGGGGCACACAGTAATAGCTCATCTGTATGCTGATTTAACTGGGACTTAGTTCTATAACTCTGAAATGATTCTAACCGAGTTCATGTCACTACCTCAGGATTCCAGTCTATTTTGAAACTACATTCTCCCTCCTGCTATCTTGCACAATAATCCTCAAAGGGTGTTTTTCCCTCAGTGAGCTTGTTGAATAATTGTGCTCCTTCAAATCTTATTTTTAGCACTGAAACAATGACTTATATAGGTGACTGAATTTTCTAGAATTGAGGGACATGTGGCTACCCCTCTACCATAAGGTCTAATTGCTTACATTTTGTTTCATAAGAATAAACAGAATGAGAAAATGTGGGCCCAAAGAAGTATAATAAATACTTTCAATTGCATATAATCCAGCTGAATTATAATGATCACCTTAAATATTTTTTCAAGATAACATAAATCTGATACCTCCTCATGAAAACAGCCTGGTAAAAAGCAGAAGGAGGCATGAAGGATTTCCCAAACGAGACTCAAAAGTTTAAAGACTGTCTCCACAGCAACCCCCACACCTCATCAAAACGTAGTACTGCCAAGGACAGAAATGATTGGTAATTAACGACTCAAGCCTTTTATGTGATATTAATCCCTTACTATTTGCTAGGTTTCGGTGGTTGCATGAAGGATGTTAAATTTGCACGGGGTGCTGTCGGTAACTTGGCATCTGTGTCCAGCAGTGCTGTCAGAGTCAATCTGGATGGATGCCTATCAACTGACAGCGTTGTTAACTGCAGGGGAAATGACTTCATCCTGGTTTACCAGGGAAAGGAACGGAGTGTTTACGAAAGTGGTCTGCAGCCTTTTACAGGTACTGTGGGCGTGCTCTAAATTAAATGTTACATGTCTCCCACTTGTCGCCTCTTCCCTCCCTGCCAGCCCACTGCTAGTCTATATGAGGAATATTTTAATCTTGCTGCTTCTTATTTCCATTTAAGAATACCTGTATCGAGTGATTGCCTCACATGAAGGAGGTTCTGTGTACAGTGATTGGAGCCGGGGCCGTTCAACAGGAGCAGGTAAATAGTATTTCTCTTAAAATGGCTATGTGCACACGCATGCACATGTTTGTGCATACATGTCTGTACATGTAAGAAAAAGAAAAGACTGTATTACCCTGAAGCAAGTAGTGGGTTTGTAATCTTAGGACAGAGCATGCGTTGGTTTGCGAATATCAGTGGCTAAAATGCTGAGGAGGTCGGTGTTTTGATTCCTCAATTATTTAGTAAGTGGTCACTCAGGCTTGATTCTTTCCTCTTCAAATGCAGAAGGAAGGAGGTTCAAGTTGTCTTAAGGATTTGATAGGCCTGTAATGTATCTAAGGACAGGAAACTTTTATAGACTGCATAGAACCCAAGAAGCTAAAGTCAGAATTGATTGCCTTTGGGCAGGGCGGCACCCTCTTGCCTCTCTGCCACAGAGGGGACATTGGAAACCTGTACCCTGGTTGGAAGCAGATGTGTCTTTTATCACATCATGGCAGATGTTTGCCATGGTGGTGACTATTAGGCTCTTCGAATGACTCTCCCAGGATAGAAATTGCTGATTGGTCTACATTTCTTGAGTTGAAGGGAAAAAGCACCAGGAGATAGAATATATTAGACTGAATCTCAGACAACCGATTTATAAATGCTCTGGACTTTTCACAGTGACCACAGCATCTTTTCACGTGATACCATCACAAGAAGACATTCATCATGAAAAATTTTGTGAATCAGTAGCTTTTTACCATTTGGGGTCAAATGGTCAGCGAGTCAAATACATTTCATAAGACTGCCATGTATGTCTCTTGAAGGAAGTTCACCCATAACAAGTCAGAGTTTGTCTAAAGGTGTGTTTTTCACCCAAGATATTCTCTCATTATTAACCAGGGGCTACCAACACAGACAACTTTTGAGACATCTTCTTGATGTAAGATAAATAAATACTGAGATGGGCTACTAAGAATAATTTTCAAAGCTCTTTGCCTATAGATTTTCCAGAAGAGGACAACCTGACACTTTTCCAGGATGATTTAAATGGTCATCTATTTATAGGCAAGACAATGAGCCGAAAGATCTCTTAAAATCCTTTTCAACTTCAGAGCTTAGAGAAAACTGTGATATAAAATATTCATTTGTTACTGGCATATCCTCTGCCCCTATTTAGCCTCCTCTACTTTATTAACAAATACACTCTAAAGCCTGCTTTCAGTCTCAGTCAGCAACGTAAATAGGTGTCTAGAAAGTGCATTGCTTATGTAGCTTAATAGGCCCCATTTTGAGTATCACCGAGAAAGTATGCAAATAGAGCTCTGAATTTATAGCAATGATCTGACCACAAACTCTTATGCCATAAATTCATATTTACAATCTGACCACAACACTGAGCAGCTACATGCTCCCAAGGGTTGGAGAATAATTGCGCTATTTAATTATTTTTGAGTCAGTTTTGCTCTGTCCCTTATGAGAAGGCCATCTGTTAGACGGCACTGTACTTCGCCCGGTACCACATTTCAGAACTAATAAAATCAACATCACTCCTGTTGTCCCTTTGTTTGCATCTTGATTGTGTGGCCTGTGGGTTTTCCGTAGGTACCCATGGTGTTTTAACAGCACAGACAGTGGTTCTCCGCCTCTGTGCTTCTCCCCACCCTCTATGTTCACATTGTTTCCCTTGAAGCTGCCCTATTTTATTGGTCTGAACAGTAAAGTCAGAGAAGGAGGATATTTGATGTGGGAAAACCAGAGTGATCCTCCATCGACGGGGCTCAGGAGTCCGCGGGCAGAGAGAGCCAGCCTCTCATCCATCATCCTGCCATGGAGTTTCTTGGGTTTTTATCAGTGTTCCCAGAGCAGTCGGCTGTGATGAAGTTGTTACTGATCAGAACTGTAGAAATCTCTAATAAATAGTTAAAGGTTATGGATTTTTAAAATTAGGGGACTCGGCTTGTGAGTGAGGTTTTGCAGCTCCTTCCAACTTCCTCATTTTGTGTTATTGTTTCTGAGATACTCTGAAGGAAATAGCTCTGAAAGTGATTTTGTGTAATCTCAAGGGCGCCTGTTCCTCTACCCCCAAAAATGCAATTAGGAATGTATCCTGTATATCATATCTGGTAGAACTTTGCTTTTTCAAAATTAATTTGAAAAACAATTGAATTTGGAAAATTAGATCAGACGTTCAAGTGCAAGACAATCACATTTGTGATATTTTTTGGCTAATACACCAAAGATATAAAAGTGTCAAACCACTATGTATAATAACAGTCTAATTATCTTGCTTCAAAGGGGTACATCATTATATTGTTTGAACCTGTTATCTGCCTACCAGCCACCTCCTTCTTTATGAGTGATGTTTAAAACATGTCTGGTACATTAAATGTTTTTGGAAAACCTGGACTAGACTTGAAAGAACGTTATGTCAATGGAGTTTTGATGGTTTTGAAATATCGCTTAAACTGAATGGCTCAAGATGTGCAGTCATATTAAATCAATGCTGAAAAGTTACAACTCTAATAAATTGTATTTATGCTAATGGTTGAATCTGATTTACTGTGGCCATTAAAAGTGAAGAATTGGGGCAATAGTCTTCTGAGAACGGCCATTTTCCCTGTTTTCTCCTTTTATTCTTTCACAGCTCCACAAAGTGTGCCAACTCCCTCAAGAGTCCGCAGCATAAATGGATATAGCATGGAGGTGACCTGGGATGAACCTGTGGTGGTGAGAGGTGTAATTGAGAAGTACATTCTGCGGGCCTACAGTGAGGATGCCCCCCATTCACCGCGCATGCCCTCTGTCAGTTCTGAGCTTGTCAATACTAGCACGCTCACAGGTAAAGGTGCTTCCTTAGGAAGTAGATTTTATTAATATTCTGTTTTGACTTTAAATAAAAACATTCTTCAAGGGCTCCCCCCCCAAAATGGGCTATTCATATATTTTGCCCGATTAAAAACAGCAAGAACCATCTAATGAGATGGAAGCTTATATCTACCTAAGATGAAGAGGATAATTCTATAATGTTAATGGGCTCTTATGGATAGCTTCCTCACAAGGTTGATACCTTCTCCTCCCCAAAAGATAAGGTCACAGGTGACTCTAGCCCTTAAACACTCCACACGCCTCCTGTAGGGGTCCTATATATACTTACAGGACCAGCTTACCTATTTCACCATGCAAAAATGTACTCTTTGGGACTAGCCCAAGTTCAGAGCACCATTATTTATTGGAAAATTGTTGATTAAACCTAATTATGTCAAGGTAGAGGAGTATGAGAGCACCAGCAGTTTGACTGGCAAACCAGTGAATCAATTTCTCACAGGGCACCATGCCAGCCATGCAGAACGACTGCAGGGCACCGTGCTCCTACATCGCACGCGTGCCCGTAGTCAAATGCATGCGTGTGTAATAAGGCAGCAGTTTTCAGCTTCGTGAAATGTTAAAGCACATTTAAATGGAAAGCCAGATTTAAGCTTTTGACCAAAAAAAAAAAGTAAAATGCATCAACAAATTTGATAGAAAAAAAATTTTCCTCTGTCAAAGAATTTTATAACTTGAAAAATTATATGGATTATAGAGTAGCTTTTATTATCTTTCAATATCTATTGGTCAACCCCATCTAGCCTTTACTTCCTTCTTTAGATCCCTTAGAAACTACCACACAAATCTAAAACCAATTGAACAAAATTTCACATCTTCCAGTTCCTTCTTCCCTATTTTACCCACCTTATGAAACCCAACCCGATGAAGCCCATGGTTTGCCTTTGCCCAGGCTGCACATTAAAGCTACGTGGGCTGGAAAAACAACAACGACAACAACAACAACAACAACAACAAAAAACGAGAAGTTTGTCACTACAATTTCTCAGTCCTCATTTTCAAATGGGCACTCAGTAATGACGTCAACCCTACCACATTTCTATAATAAGCTCCTTCTCCTATCCTCCTCATTCAATATTTTAGATTTTTCGAAACCATCTAAATGCTAACCTCTCCTCTTCCAACTCAGCTGATGGTCTTATGTATTAGATCTTCCTAGACACCCGAGAAGAAACAGAATCTATCCTATAGGATTTCTGTTACTCTTACTAGCAAATATATATATTAATCACATTTTCTGAGCGATAGGGTTGTTATTAGGGGTTAAATGCTTTAATGTTTGCTAAAACATTTAAAATTCTTTTTGGTACATTATAAGCATTTGCCATCATTATTATCTTTATTTTTTACTTTTCTCTTTACTTTTCCTTCTTGTTTATACAAGGCTTTCCTTATCCTATAAAAAATAAAATCATCAAAAGTCCTTTGGACCCCAACTCTTCCTGCTTTTTCAGAGATGTGACTGGTAGCTCTTCTCTCCCTCCCAATCATATTTTAACCTCTCTCCACAATCGTGATTCACAAGCTGTGGCCCCAGGACCAGCATCAACAGTATCACCTGAGACCCTGTTACTAATGCAAATTCTCCAGCCCACCCACACGTGCTGAATCAGCAACTCTGGAGGCAGAGCTCAGCAATCCTTGTTTTAATAAGCCCTCCTCATCTGATACTGAAGCATGACAAAGCTGGAGAACCATTGCCCAGATGGATTCTTCCCAGGATCATTCAAACTCGATCAGCTCCCATTGTTAAATGTAAACAGACTTAAGCCAATTATTAAAAACCTTCCCTTATCTAAATTCCTTTCCAACTATGGCTCCCTCTCTCCTCTTTCAAACTTGCTTCTAGCAAGAAGTATTAGTGGATGTTGTCCCCATTTCTTCACTTTATGGGGCTTCTGCACACTTGCCTTGCTAAGGACACCAACAAATTCCATATTTACCTTTCTAAAGAACACTTTGCAATCCTGGTCTGGACTGCTCAACAACATTATACATAGTAGATTTCTCACCATTTCTTGAAGTATTTCTTTGCTTCGATGACTCTTCTGTTTACCTCCCAGTTCTCAGCCCCTTTATTCGGTGTCCTTTCCTTACTCCTTTTGAAACTCAACTCTACATTTTGGAGAACCTCAGCGTTTAGACTTGGAATCTTTCACTCTCTTTCTGTTTTTCTACAGTCCTGTTCCAGGAACTTCATCAATTCCCACAGCATCAAATACCATAAAGATGGTACTGACTCCTCAGTCCACATCCCACCTAGATCTCCAAATGTGTGTGTTCAACAGGCATTTGGAAAGATGGACATTTCTAACAGATGCCTCATAATCTCTGAAATGACCATATCCAAACCTGAGCTCCTACTCTTCCTACAAAACCCAGTATCAATAGTCACCTCCAGACGCCCAGTTAATCAAGCTTGAGAATTTTTCTCAACTTTTCATGTTCTCTTCTTGCCTCTTATCCATGTTTTTTGACCGATTTTCCAAACTATGTGTTAAATTCATCTATCTCTCCCCTAATCTACTGTCTAAGCCAAACCACTACAATCTCTTACCTGGACAACTGCGATCCTATCCTTTCCCACTAACCCCGCCCACCGTAAGGCCACCCCACAAAGCAACCAGACATCATGTCTCTCTCCTCAGAATCCCTCAGTGGTTTTCCACTACTTCACTCCAAATCTCATTTTGTCTCAGTCTCTCCTCATTTTCTGGGCTTCCAACTTTTGCTTTTATAATTAATATGACTTTTTTTAAGGTCCATATGTAAATCTTTGAAGGAATTCCTGACAGTAATGGTAACATAGATATCTCAAAATGGAACAACTGGGTCAAAGGCTCTTAAGACATTATACATTCTTGCATGTTGAAGTCAAGCAGACATTGATACAAACTCGGCTACCTAACCTCCCTGAACTTTAGGGAAGTTACGTGTCCTTCTGGACCTTTCTTTAATGTCTTAACGTATGAAATGAGAGAATAATATTTACCTTGGAAGAATATTAAAAATATTAAGTATTATGATATTCTAGCTATAATGTTTTCTAGCTATGTAAACTTGTACAAATCAGTTAATACCTGTGTGCTTCTGATTCCCTATAAATCAATGGGAATGAAATAACTACCTACTTTATAGAATAGCTGTCAGGATCAAATGAATCTATATATATGTAAAGCACACAGAACAGCACTTCTTGACACATGGGTTACACTGTATAAGTATTAACTATCAGATATTTTTAAAGTGGGTAGCACAATGCTTAACATACAATAATTTCTTAACAAAGGATAGTTATTTGTATACTGCCAAATATATGCCAGAAAGGCTGTACAAAATATACTTACATGAGTAAGCACAGTGCAAGAGTGTACATTTCATTTGATCCTAGTTGAACAAGTATTTTTAGAGTTTAAAAAAAACTTTGCAGTTTTTCAAAATATTTCAGAATATGGTTTTAATTTGGTTTATTTGATTACTAGAGACATTAAGTATTTTCAGTGTTTACTGGTCATTTGTACTTCTTTTATGACATTCCTAGAAAGTTTCATTGTCAATTTTTCTATTGGAAGACTCACAGTTTCCTATTGATTTAAAATACCTCTTTACATATGAAGAATATTATACTTATGTTTGCCTTATGTGTTGCAACCCTCATCGTTGCTCATTTTTCTTTTATTTTTTATTTGCATTTTATTTAAAAAAATTTCTATAGTTAATATAATATTAAAAATTTTTTTGTTAATTTTCTATGGATAATTTGAAAAAAATCCATACTCTCCATTCAGGGTAGACTAATATTCATTTACATTAGATATGCCATATTGACAATATATAATGCATGTTTTCTGAATTAGTAATTCTAAATTTGAAGTAAAATCATATCAGAAACTGGGAACAGAGAGGTTTTACAAGTTATACCAGCCTCTCCTAAGATTCTGAATGATAGAGGAAAATAAGGCCCCCAGACTGAAAACCAGTACAATATATTATTGGATCTTGCTATAGGGCATGTCAATCATGTGAATGGTGTACAGAGAAAATAAAATTAGAGAACCACTGACCAATTATTATTTATTTTTATATACTCATTCTGTAAAAAACTAAGGAAAAAGTCTCAACTATCAATGCAATTTTGTTAATTTCTCTTCTGGAAACGTGCTTTTTCTTTGTCTTTTCCTTTTTCTTATTACTTTACATTCATTATTTATATTTTAATGTTCAAAGTCACGTTGTTTTAGTTATATCTCTATAAATAGAATCTAGTTTGATTTAGTTTTATATTTAACTTGAAATTGAATTGGGAGTTTAACTCATTCACATTTATTTTTGTAATTCATACAATTGCTCTTATTTCTGCCATCATATTTCATGCTTTCCAGTTTTGTTATTGTTTTTTAATACCTTTTAAAGCTATTCTTTTATTTTTTGTTCTTGCCTGTGTGGACTATGAATTCTTTAGCTCTTTTCTCTCAAAGGGTTTTAAAGGTGTATCTGCTGTTCACAATTATGAAGTAAACAGACAAGGATGTATGTAGGAAGTAATCTTAAAGATTATAGAGCATTTAACTGTAAAGAGAAAAGAATACCAGAAAGTGAGGTAGGGGTAAGGAAGTAGAGTCAGAGAGCTGGATTTGGTGGAGACGCGAGGGGTGTGGAAATTGGATAACGGCAGTTGTTTTGTCATTTGGTTGAGATAACAAGGTATTGAGAGAGGAATGTAAGTAAAGTAGATCACGACCAGTTTTGTGATTGATCTTAAATTAATCCCCCTTTAGCATATCTGAAGTGACTTTGGTGAGATTGTAATGTTTACTTTTGGTTGTTAAAGTGGTATTTCTTTGGCTGAGACAATGTCGGTGCTGGATGCACAGGTAATTGAGCTCTATTGGTTCACCTAAGATTCTTCACTGATTAAGTTATAGTAAAATGTGTTGGCATCTTTTCATATATTTCTTTCTGTTATATAGCAAGCTCTTTTATTCTTCAGACATGGGTCCTTCTTTGGCTTGGAAAGTTTGCTGTTGTATATGTGATTATTACTTCTGGTAAGAAATAGCAATTTTCAGGATTGTCTATTTCTGCTGTTTAGAACACAGCTTGCAGAGTCAGATCAATCTAGGGTCAAATTCCAGCTATATCACTTGTTAACTGTATGATCCCAGGCAGATTAAAAAACATATCCCCATATCAGAGTTTCCTCACCTATAAACTTTTATGTTATGGAATTGTTGTGCAGATAAAAAAATGAATTGCTTCTATAGAATATTTTGCTCAGAAACAGGCACATAGTGAATGTTCATCAAATTAATCCTTAGCTTTATATTCCTTGGTCTCTGAATTCTAGGTTATGACTTTGTAATTGTTTCCCTTTTCGTTTTCTGATTTTTCATTATTGATTCTGCTCTTTGAACCTTCTAAGGTGATTTTTAAATTTTTCTATCTCCATCTTTTCTATGATCTGCATTTGTTTCTCCTCTCATCCAGCTCACCTGGATTTCTGCCTGCCTCTCAGTATTCTCAGTTTTCATCCCTGTCATTTACCACTGGCCTTCCATCTCTGGCTTCACGGAGGACTCCAAGTTCTTTTAGATCTTATTAGTAATATGAAACTGAGGAGTTAAAAATTTTATAGGTTTCCTGAATTCAGTCTTCCCCAGAGCATAATAGTCTATACTTGGAGTTCTGTGCTTCCTTTTGAGTCACAGATATTCTTCCTGTTGGCTAAATTCACCCCCAGCTCCCACATCCACAGTTCACTGGCCCCATCCCTAAATTTACCTTCAGACTGAGTGTTTGTTCAGGAAGATTAAATCACTTTCAAATCACCTTACTAGGGACTTAGTTTCTGTTTACAAAAACCTTCACTGGGATTATGCCAGGTCAACTGAGGTAAAATTGCAGTAGCCTCATGGCAATATGTACATCTCAACACCTTTCTGCCCAGTATTTGGTGAAGGAGGCTGAGAACCTGTAGGCATTCTGCACCCAGCTGGGGGTTGGGTTTGCCCTGGGCTCTCCTTCCAGTAGTCCACTTGTTTTTGCCTCGTGTCCTTCTAGGTATGTCTAAATAATTGTTCATTTCATCGGTATTCTTGTAAGACTATGGTTCTCCACCACGGGTGCACACTGAGCTGCTTAGGAAGCTTTAAAAAAATACTGATGCCCAGGCTCCACCTGCAAAGATTCTGATTTTTTAGATTAGAATGCAGCCTGGGTATTGATACCTTTAATGTCTGCAGATAATTCTCTTGTACAGCTAGCATTGGGAAACACTGTGAAAGGCAGGAGTTTGGCACCATGATCAAGTCTCAGTTTTACCCAGAAATGCTTATGGCAACTTTCACCTCCCAACTGAAACTTAAAAATGTAGGACAAAAAAAGATAAATGTCTATATAAAAATGATAAAATATTAAAATTAAGTATATAAAATTAGCAAAGGAAAATCATAGGACAATCAAAATTAAGTGCCTGAGTATTGGGAAGAGGTGGGAAATTATGGTCACACAATATGCAGAAAGCAGAAGGGGAAAAAATGGGTATTAAGTAAGAGCACTGCAGGAATAGAATAGTGGGACAGGGTATTTACCATTCATGAATTTGGCTACCAAAGGATTGAATGAGATAAATTCCAGTAGCAGTGAAGAGTCCAAGGGTTAACAGCCCCACTCAGGAGCAAATGGGCCCCTTTGGGCTACAGGGTCTGGATTCTGTGCCCTCTGAAGGCCAGGGTTCAGAGCAGGGATTTCTTGAAAGTTCATTTCCTCAGCTGGAGCCTCAGGGTAGAAAGCCCTGCAGTGACCACTCCAGTGTATCTTTAGACTTGTTGCAAAGGGCTCCAATTAACTCTGGTAGCTTTTGCTGATTTTCCCTCCAGCCCTGTTAAGATGCGAAGTTGCTTCCCAGAGGGACAGTCCTGGCATTTCCCTTCAAACCAAGGGCTCCTCAGAAAATGACTTCACAATTTGATTTGAAATTATGTCAAGAATAAGTGGATTCAAGAATCTGCACATATACAATATTTTTTTCTTTTATTCCCCTTAAGGTATGAAACATATAAACATCTGCATAATTAGTACAGCATTTGGCATAGTGCTAGGGCTATAACTGATACACAAAAAATATTTTCTCAATTTCATTGTTGCACTGCATTGAGCTAAAGCCTAGGCGTTATATATTCCTTCTTCACAATAATAAATAATTATAATTAATGATATTTATTGTTCACTGTAGTTTTAGCAGAAGAACTGATCATAATCTTTTAGATTACCCAAATAAATCTAAATTTATGTAGAAAAATAAATGAAAGACACTTTAATTTATAATGCAACTAATATTACAGTTTTTACTAAAATTGGTTCAGTCCTCATATACAAGAGACTCTAATCTTCTACTTAAAGAAATTGGGTTACATGCTGAAGATCTGCCTCGGGGTTTTCTTTCTCTTCTGTAGCCTGATAGTAATAATGAGTGATTCTCAACTCTATTGGTCATAAAGGGATTCCTGGATTGCTTATAAAATACAGATTCTTGGGTCTCCCACACAAGAGTCTGTATATTTGAGCTAAGGTTTGTAAATCTGCATTTGACTGAGTGTTCCAGGTGATTCTCTTGAAGAAGGTCCATGGATCACACATTAAAGAACACAGGACAAGGAGAACGGTCACATAAGAAGGTATCATTCTTCACCGGCTGGGCTTGAACTTATCCCTGTTTGGTTTTCTCCTGGCCCTTGTTCCAACTGCACTACCTTTGCAGGCAAAATAATGCTAAGGGCAAGTGGAGGAATAGAGGCAGTTTTAGTAGGGTCTCTGACCCTTAAGGGAAGTGCTTCTGAAAGTCACCCAAGGAAAAGAAATGAGAATTACTAGAGATCTTGGTAAAATCCAGACTTTGATTCAATTGATATGGAGATGGGTGTGAGATTCTGCGTTTCTAACAAGGCCAACCCTAGCAGCCCGCACCCCATGTGTCCAGTAGAAAGTCAAGGAGCTCAATATTTATATAAGAAATAGGAAAACAAACAACAAGTTTGAAATTTCAGGATGCCCATTGGATTTGGTGAAAAAAGATCCCAGCGCGGTTTAGTGCGTGAAATATAATTGTAACCTTGTGGTAGAATCTCATCTGCCTGTATTTAAGTTATAAACATTTAACTACATGTGGGAAAAAAAAAACTTTCAAAATAATGTCACAGGCAAAGGATGCTATCTAATCCTGAAATTGCCAATATCTGTTATCTGAGCAGAATGTGCAAATCATTTTAGGATCCCAGTCATTGACAAAAAAGTAAAACTCATTGTTGGGGTGCCTACAAAAAGAATGGAGATACAAGAGCCCTAAAGAATCCTTGATTAATGAAAAGTTAGAGGCATACACGAAACCAAATGTACTATACTTTATGGACCATACAAGGGGATTTTAAAATGATTAGTTATTTTTGCCTTATGCCTGACTTTGGAACTTCACCCCAGCTATCAGTCCCTCAATAAGTGAGATACTACTCTTTCTGTGGTTGTGCATGTATGTGTATGTATATGTACACATATACATATATTATATATGTTATAGATAATATAAACTATTATTATTCTAATCTGAGAAATCTGCAGAGAAATGACTATAATAAAAACTTCAGGGCACCTGGGGGGCTCAGTTGGTTAAGCTTCTGCCTTTGGCTCAGGTCATAATCCCAGGGTTCTGGGATGGAGCCCAGGGGAGCCTGCTTCTCCCTCTGCCACTCCCCCTGCTTGTGCGCTCTCATGCGCTCTCTCTCTTTCTCTCTCTCTCTCTTCATTAAATAATTAAAATAAAGTCTTAAAAAACAAACTTCAATGTTTCTTTTTCTATTCAGTTGGGAATTCTTACTTCACAGTTGTTAAAACTGCCTATGGGTGCTCTTTGTGCAAGCATGTTATTTCTTCATTAGACAATAAGCTCCAGAAGTCAAGTATCATATTTTATGTTTATTTTAAGTCTTGTTCAGTACCTTGCTCAAGGTAGACAATCAATACACTTTTCTTAAGTGATGAAGAACTAGACAAATGAACAGATGTAGCTTTCTGCTACCACCTCTGTAGTTAATGAAATGTTAATATTGTTATATCCTGCTGAGTTGAGTATTGAACAAGTGGTTCTTACTAAAGTCTCACCAGTGCTATAGTTCTCTAATTTTAGGAAATAATGTACTGAATTATCACAAGTTAAACATATATTTGTAACTGAATATACATATTCCCAATGGAAAAAAAATGTTGGTAGGGTAAGTAGAATATAAAAATTAGTTCCCAAACTTATACCTCATAATGGAACTCAAGTGCTATAATTTGCAATTAAAAATAATGGAAACCTATATTGCTATAATGCTGATAATTACACAGAGCAGAAGATATTCATTTATTAGAAACAAAAGCATTATCTACTCTGTTCCAGGCTAGCACTAGAGCCTACCTTTACAACCTGCTTTTATTGTGTTTCTTTCCAAATAGTTTTTATTGTGGTAAAATACACATAACAAGCAATCTGCTTTTATACCATGAAAATATGGTCTCTAAAGTAGAATATTATATTTTTTAAAAATCAAAGTTTTATGGTGGAAAGATAATAGAGATGAGTTTTCCTTTATTTAATTTCACTGAAAGGATCCAAATAACAGTGACTTAGACAAGATTAAGTTTTTCTTTTTCCTGGTAATAGATGTTCAGTTAGTCAATGTAGGGATGGGATATTCACAGTGCCAGGGACCAATACATGTCCATCTTTTTGCTATGCCATCCTAGGGAGGGGACTACTGCCTCATGGTCCAAGATGGCTGCATGAGTTTCAGCCATCCAGTCTGGTTTCCATCCAGCAGGAAGCAAGGATGGTTGAGAAAGAACATGCACATTCACTTCAAAGACATACTTCAGAAGTCATTTCTCTATATACTTATGTGTGTACTAGGTATAGTCATGTAACAATGAACTAAACTCTTAATTTAAAAAGTCTGTGAACTAAGTTCATCATCCCATGGCTGTAGTTAGCTGCTGAGAAATGGTGTCCTTATTCAAAATGGCCACTTGTCCAGCTATTGTTGTATTGTACTATGAAAGAGAAGGAACATCTACCATAGGAGGGTCCTTCGTGGTCTCTGCCACAACAGGCAGACTTCAGAAGTAAATTTTAAAAAATTCATCTTGATGGTATTACTAAAAGATGAATTTTGAGGAAGTCTTTGCCATTTTTATTGTACCTCATAAATTAATATTCTACATTTGTAGTTTATTACAAACTATTTCTTTAAATGTAAAGCTTGGAAGAAATGGTCTGAAAAAAATTCACAAGACAAAAATATGACCTATGACATAAATAGTAAAAATAGAAATGATGTAATGTTCCTGCTTAGCTAATGTAGAAGAATTTCATTAGGTAATGCAGTGTTGATGAGTTAATAGCTTTGTCTAACTCTCCTGAATACATAATGTGCCTGAACTACTTGAATATTGTGAAATCTTCAGATAGACCTCTTTACAAGTTATTCATTTTCTTTTATGCAGTAAGGATCTGCAGTTCAGGGTGCAGATTTCTTTTTGGGAACATGTTGTACCGTGGTTAAAAATGATGGTGACATATAAATTTTGCTGCCTAGTGATAATCAACTAGGCACGTTTATAATACTATAGTAGTTGATAGAAATACTTCAAAGTTGCCAATCAAATTTGATAAAGAAAAAGAATAGTCGCCCCCAAATTTTCTGTTTTCTAACTTCTGACCATTTTATATGTGTATTGCATTTGGGACTAATCAAGAACTTTATATATGTGTGTGCATATAAATATATATCCATGTCCAATGTTGTACTCAAAAGCACACGCATGCACTGATACAGGATTTCTTATGAATCAGTTTTTATAAGGGAATATTATAGACATACATACTTGCTCATTGTGGGGGATAAGTATGCTATTTTCTGTTTAAACACAGTAGGATTTAGTAATAAATTTGAATCTTTTAACAAATTTTAAGGTGTAATTTTAAATAATTTGCTATAAAAAGTATGCTATTTTTTATAGTTACATTATTTCAACCCATCTCTTTTCTTCTTGTCGAATGAGGGTTTAGGTTGAACAGCAAGAACGATAATTTTGGAGACAGAAGATGCAGGTTCTAATCTCAGCTCTGCTGTTGGACTTGAGCAATACCTTCTACACTCTGCCTTACAGCAGCCCCACCTATACAAGGGATAATAGTATGGGAGGCCCTCTGCAGGGGACCTGGGACTCCCATCAATAAGGGATGGCTTTCATTTCTCTTTCTTTTCTTTTCCCACTGTCTCCTTGCCCCCCTCCCCACTTATTCGAGTCCAGTATTTTCTTGGAGAGTCCTAATGATTCCAGTGTCGGCCCCTGAGGTTAGATGAAGAGTTAACATGAGTGGATGGCTTCAAACCTAATGTAGAATTAGAATGAAAATGACAGAAACTATAGTTCTTACCACAAAAGCATTGATTAAAAATTTGAAGTTAGTTGTAAGCCTGCTGAGAGAATCTTAAATGGTTAACACTTTGAGGTCAATTAAAATCCCTGTTTAAACCATTCTCAAAAACTGGGATTAGACCCTATATTTTATAAAGAAAATAAAAGAATAAATTTTTTTTCCTATTTGTAAGCATCAAAATCTGTTTAGTTTTTTGATCCAAAGTATATGACTTTCTGTAATCCCGACTAGAAGTGTTAAACAAGATCAGAGAGACCCTTTGAAAAAATTAAATGCAAAAAATTAGTTCTCGAATTTTTAAAGGATAACCATAGGTTTAGGTAAGGGTGTTTACTCTTCCACCTTTTGGTTAAAATGAAAATTGACTTTCATTTTTTAAATATTAGAGATCCGTAGTCTCATTTAAAATATTACCGAAAAACGCAACAACAACAAATTGCCACCTTCCTAGGCTATTAAGAACCAGAGGAGAAGCATCCTGGGTGTGTTTCCAGATCTCTGTTAGACCATTAAATTTTCATCCATATTTAACAAATGTCATTATTCAGTTTCATGGGGTCACTGTGTCAAAATGTCTGTGTTAGAACTTTAATTTATTTTCAGAGGTTCCTTTAAGTGGGCAGAAAGCATGGCATGTTGGATTGATTTGCTCTCTTTAATCCATCCACTGGATTGGTTTGCAGCTAAAAACTTATTCTGGGATGTATACTTAAAACATTAGAATTTATCAGCACTGCAGCCGAATCCGACACCAGAAATGTCTCCCTCTCTTCTGCTTTCCTTCCTCTGGCTGGTTTTCTTTTAAAAGGTGGGTTCTTCCATTATGTCTCCAGGTAGCAGTAACAGCCCTGCCTGTGTGGTATCCCTTACCAGATGGCCCTCTTAATAAATGCCTTGCTCTTGCCCACCCTCACTTTCTTGATCCAAATGTGAAATGCCAGCAAATAAATAAGAGCATTGTACTCTGATGAGTTCTCTTGAGATGAAGAGACGCCCTGGGGAGAAGCAGCTAGAAACAGCTTCTCTGTTTGCTGGACTGCTCCTAATTACTGGTTAGTAGGTAGAAGACACTGTTTAGATAATAGAGAATTTAAAGAGAGAGAGAGAGGGAGGGAGGGAGAAAGGAAGGAAGGAAGACACAGAGAGTCAGGGAAAGAGGGAGTGTGCATATTATTTCAAATGCCTTTGCTAACACGAAAATACTCTTGGATGGTTCGAGTCCATTTGGAAATATTGTGCATGATCTTGTGAGGGGACCCCAGACTTTGGTCTCGGGGTACGCAGTTGCTGTGTGCAGATCTCACTGCCAGACTAAAAGTGCAACAGAAATGAGTGGGTAATGAGAGCAGAGCAGCCAGTTCTTTAATTGAATTAAAAGCTGGGTGACATCAATGCAGACACCTGTCCAATTACAGACAGGCCAAGGTGTTTACCATTGCTGTACAAGCGATTCGAAGATGACAGAAATCTTTCCGCCCACAGATTAACATAATGAAGGAGAACAGATTACAGTGGATGCCGGCCAAGCACCTAGGTTGGCAGCTGTGGGTGGGGTGGGGGAGGGAGGAGGAGTCTGCTCAAGTATGTAAATAGAAACGGGCTTCTTTTTTCTTCTCTGAAATGTGTTTGGCTTTAAAAAGGATGCCATTTTGCTTTCTGTCTCAGGCTCAGTTTCCAGGCAGCACATTTATACTTGTCTGCATTTAGTCAGAAGAGTTAATCATAAAATTTCAAAATTTCATAGCTGGCCCTTCTGTGGTCTTCCTGCCTCTCGGTGCCCAGAGTTCTCTTAGAGGCTCAAAAGCTTGCACAGCTGGTGTCAGCTCCAGAATGATTTTCTCTTAGGTAGTCGGGCTGCCTCCAATTACTAATATTTCTCTTTGGCTCCTTTGAAACTTGAGGCTAGAGCAAAGGAAAGAAGGTGTTGGAAATCTTCGTCATCGGTCAAAGGAAACAATGTCTGTTACTTTGCTGACTCCCTGGAAAGGGTAGAATGGGACTGGGGGGTCTCTTATAGTGAGGGAGACAGTAGTGTGGCACAAAGCAGATGGAAAAGTCTTCATTTTTTGGTCAGGTGTCAAGTGCCAACTTTGGTAAACCAGCGGGAGAGCTGCTGGAAAACAGGACAAGTAATGAAGGAAAAGGACATGTCCTTTGTGCTCAAGGAGTTCCCTAGATCATTTTGAGGGACTTTTAAATTTCAGGGTCCTCCAGGACAAGGCTCTTGCCCTCTGCTAGGTGGAAATCCTCAGAGCACAGAGTTGGGATCCATAGACACCGGGACTCTGAAACGTCCTACTGCGATGTGCTTTATTCCTGGAAATGAGGTCCCTGTCCCTCTTCCTTCAGCTTGGGCTTTCTGCACGCACCGAGGCCCACAGGACTGCAATTCAAAGGGAATATACTGACTTTACTTCAAACTCCCTTGGTGTGGCATGTCAGGATTTCTCAATGTGAAGCATTAATGCAAAATGCATTATCACTTAGCAGTGAGTGTTCTGCTGGTGCCAATGATTTTAATCTGGTTACCAACACTCCTGTGTTTCTCGGGATACTAACACTTTTAAGACATCAATAATGCTTACTTTATGCTTATTGAATGTTTTTTCAGCTCTTCCTCTTCCATTATCAAAAGGGACTGGCAGGTTTCCTGACATGGTTAGGACCATTTTCTGATTTCACGGAGTTTTGTGGCTGAAGGGGAATTTGAGAGGTCATTTGGCTGGCCTAGAGGTAGGGACAGTCTTAAATTCAAAGGGAAAAAAGGCTCCTCTGTGATGTCTCTCAAAGAAAGAGACTCATCTCCCAGCCGATCTTAACATTTCTCACTGTCAGGAGATACTTCTTTATTTTAAATACCCCAGGTGTCATAAAGGGAGATTACCCACTTTCTCTTATTGGGTTTTCTATGGACGCAGAATATATGTAGTATTTTTCTGCCTAGGATTCCTTTGAAAATATGTCCCACTATATATTTTTCAGTATTCTTTTTAATATAATACTAAAATGTATACTTTCAATGATTATCCTTTTTTTCCTCTGTCTTTAATTAAATCTAGATCTCCTTTCACACTGGACTAGGAAGACTGGATCTTATAAATGCCCTTATCCACTTGTCATATATGCAAGCATTCTGATTTATGTATTAATCTATGTATTACTATTATCATTAGGAAGCTTCAAGCTCTAATATTTTCTTAGATTAGAAACCTCATAGAGATCAGATATATTTTATAGCACCTTTCCCAGAAACATAGAGAAGAAGAAACGATAAATACTTTTTGATGATGATATACTATCATAGTAGTACTACTTTTTTTTTCTTTTTTTTCTGGAGAATGCATAATCTAAGAAAGACTCTGACACTTCAAATAAGGCCATTAGGTTGGTCACTCAATGATAGTCTATCTTAATTAGTAATGGAGAAAATATACTTACTCTCTTTCTTTGGTAACAGCAGAACTTCTTGTAACCATCAACTTTAATCCATCTTCATAAACTCTCCATACTGAGAAACAAGATGTAAACCATATGTCTCAGGCAATAGGATGACTTTGGTCTGAACCGGGTAAGATGACTTGGTTGACCAGCCCCCTCCCAACCACTCACTCTAACCTGACAAGAGGAGAGAAAATGCTGAATCTTGGGTGCCTGGGTGGCTCAGTTGGTTAAGTGTCTGCTTTCGGCTCAGGTCATAATCCTGGAGTCCTGGGATGGAGCCCTTCTCAGCAGACTCACCCTCCCCTGGTTCCTGCTTGGTCTCTCTCTCTCTCTCAAATAAATAAATAAATAAAATCTTTAAAAAAAAAAGAAAATGATGAATCTTTATATCACTCTTCTTACTGAAGTGGATAATACTGATCTACGTTTGGGGAAAAATGATACCAATGTTTTGATAAACTTTTCTTTGAGACAAAGCATTATGAGCAAGATCCCCACTAGAAAAAGGAAAGAAATACCACCTCGGCCTCAGAAAGTACAGCACATTTTTTTTTTAAGTATGATTTACAAACTATCCAAAATTTCCACCTGGGATTTGAAGTTGGCAAGAACCAAAACATCAGCTTTCTTCTTTTTTCTCTTTTTTTCTATTTTGCCACTCTCATTTCTCAGTGTTTATTATTGTTTCACCTGCCTTGAAATGGGAAATGTGAGCACTTTGATGAATAGCCTAAAAGATGATCTAGTTTCTCTCCGGCATCTTTCTTTAAGAATCTCAGGATTTTTCTATGAAATACAATTTGGTCAACTTCTCTACCAAAGCACAAAGCTGAAGAAAGCAAGTTTTGAGAGTATTTGCTGTTTTTTAAGGTTCATAAGGTTTAAGGGGGAAAAAACTTAGCAAAGGAATTTCATAATACGCATATACATACAAATTAACGCCTTTAGTGAAGGCAAGTAAGGTTAAACAAAATACTGAAGACCATTTCGTGAATGTGAATTCCATATCTGGTTTGACATGGTCCTTCTTAAAGTCTACGTTAAAACCTTTCTTGCTAAGTTGATGTAACAGTCATAATTCTCCCATTGTACTTCCACCATGATTGGGAAAGAAATAATGTCTCAGGATGAGGTATTTTGTAAGGCCAGTCTTCAAAACTATAAAATAATGGAACTACTTTTATAATGTTTCTCAGTGATAATATTACCTGGTTGTATTATGCATCTGCATACTAAAGATGTCAGAGCACCAACCTATATGTATGTAACCGTTGTGTCTTTTTGGACATGGTCTTCCTGTGCCCCAGCTAAATCATGACCATCCCTGAGACAATGCTTTTCACATATGTCACATAGCTTAAGTGATGAACAAAGGAAGCTAATCTTATATCCCAATATGTTTTTCTTGTTTGCTATAGGATTAAAAGTCTCACTCTCTAGGGGCTGTTTCATTTCTTGGTAGTATGGCATTATACTCATTCAGACATGCAGTTTGTCTTATTTTGGACTCTTGCAGTAGATTCAAACTTGGCAATAAGAAGACATGACAAATACCAAATATTTTCAAAGGATAAAATGGCTAGAACATATCACACAAGGTTACCTTAGTTTTGAGTCTGGACTTTTGGGATTATGGTGAAACATTGAGAAATGGGAAAACAAAGTTTATGAAATAGTTGAGGCTATCAGGTCTGGATCGGAGCATATTGAGAATGAAATGCTATTGGGACATCGAGGTGGGATATCTGACCCGCAGGTAGAGATGCAGAACCAGAGCTGGGGAGAGATGTGAAGCCTGTACATACAAATGAGCGATGGGGCTTGATGAGTTCACAAAATAAGTGTTTAGAAGAAGAAAGAAGCCTGAAGACCCTACCTTGTAAAACAAAAGCTATTTAAAGGACTGTGGAGGGAAGATGAGCCAATCAGGTCAAAGAAAGAAAGGAACTCTCAGGAGCTGAGGAAAACACCTTGGGAAATTCAGTGTCACAGAGAGAGCTGAGGGAGTCCAATAAGTAGAAAGAAGATAGGGATTTGAGGAAGGGTTACTTGATCTGATATTTAGAGATTACTAGTGATCTTCAAAAGATAAAAATCAGGATTTAGTAGCACAGTGTGAGCAGGAAACTTGGTTGCAGTAGTAACAAAATGGACTGACACAGCCTCTGCTAGAGCTCTTTCCTTACACAGCTGTGTGTTGAGCACTTTATACTCCTAAACTCATTTAATCTTGATAGTAACACTATGAGGAGGTACTCTATTATCCCCGACTCACAGATGAGAACTGAGACCTCTCTTTCAAGACAGGTATTGTTATTACATGTTTACAGATAAGGAAACTGAGGCACAGAGATCCGAACAACTTGTCCAAGCCCAAACAACAAATCAGTATCAGAACTGGTGTTTGGGCCCAGGAAATCATGCCCAAGTGTCTATTCTCTTGACCACTTCACCACTGCATGATGAGGATGCGTAGGTGGCAATGCACGCTTTCTTTTAAGACATCTAGTGGAAGGAGAAATAACTTCTTAAAGTGAACTTGGACAGCAGGTCATGGTCTGGGAAGTTCAAGAAGTAACAGTCACCATGGCAGGAATGAAGGAGAGAAGAAAGTTAGGACATGAGGTGGATTCGAGATCAGAGGGAGCTGAATTTGGCATGAGGGAGTCATGCGTATCCGCGCGCGCACGCGCGCGCGCGTGTGTGTGTGTGTGTGTGTGTGTGTGTGTTAGGTCACTGGCTCAATGTCTTCTTTGGCCATGAGTTAAAATGATGGTGCCAAGTGCAGCAGAGAGGGCTCAGGGACCCAGGGCGATGATGCTTGGGGAGCTGTTGGAATGAAGACTCGCAGCCATCACTGGGGACTGACACGTGGGAGGTGCCCAAGTAGACAATGGCTCTGGTCTCTGCTTCATCCTGCTCTTTGCTTGTTTGATTTTTAAAAAATTTCTTTTAGGGGAGGAAATAGGAAAATACATGTGTTAAATTTTGTGTTTGAAGGATGCCCAAGCTGTTACCAATATTGGCACATTTAAATAATAATACATTCTCTAGGCTACTGAAGGTTTACAATATAAAGGGATACCATGACTGGGACCATCCTTTTATAAGAGTGTTGACCAATCTATGTGGTTAGGATTAAAGGCAACTCTGAAAAACGTCCACAGAAAAAAAACAATGGTGAGCAAATACACAAATTGTATTTTTGATACTTCTTTAATTCCCAGGATTAAGTAAATAAAGAGCTTCTGTCTTGATTATGAACATTAGTAAACAAAATGTGCTTTCCTTTCTACAGGTACTTTTAATTGCTGAACAAATCTTATATATTCACCACCAAGCCAGGTTAATTCAACATTTCCATGTGCACCAGTTCTGTTTAAGACAGGTGTCTTAATTAAATAAACTAATAATTTTGCAAGGAGAAGCACAAAAGCATAATTATCGAATTTGCTAATTGTTCAGCTATGTTGATTTGCATATTTGTTAGCTGTAACATGAACAAGTAGATTGTATATGTGTATCCTACCGTTAAAGTAATGAAACCACTCTTGGGATTAGCATTTCCTAAAGTGTGTTAATAGATGCTATGTAAAAAGGACTCTAGTTGAATAAGGCTGAAAAATGCTAGACTAGAGAAAATGGAATAGTTTTATTCTGCAGGAGGTCTAGAATCCTAGAATGGGATAATATGCATCTTAACTATGAGATACACAGTGCTCTGCTTTACAGACTATGTATGGAAACCCATTTTTACAGGTGAACATCTCAGGGCACTAGTGTTCTGAGGAGCACATTTGGGAAAATGCTCTTTTAAGTTGTTTTAACAATAAGTTGGTCTCACATTTTTTTTTTTACTGGTCACTCCATTCTGTAATCAGCATGGGGCAGGAAAATGAATTAAAGAGGCATATTTTTTTGTGTCTGCGTCTCTACATCTCTCTCTCTCTCTCTCACACACACACACACATACACACACACACTGCTCTTTATAGCTACTTACAGTAAACATGCAAACCTCCTTATTTCCCCTTTTATTATAGGCATATTGACAGGCTTGCTACCCTTCAAAAACTATGCAGTAACCCTAACTGCTTGCACTTTGGCTGGCTGTACCGAGAGCTCACAGGCATTGAACATCTCTACTCCACAAGAAGGTAAAGTAATTTCAAAGGTCTTGACTTCCACATTTCAGTTATGAATAATAAAATAGGAGAAGAGCTAAATGCTGCAAGGCCATTTGCTGGAAAACCCCAACCTAATTTGATGACAAAGTGCATTGCCAGGCCATAATTGCTCCATTTTTGGGGGGGGGGTGCGAAAATGAATCAAACTCCATACCCTTTAATGACATGCATCTTTAATAGCTGTAATGCAGATTAATGGGCTTTTTAATTGCTGTTACATTGTTCATGCAAGAGCCTTGTCATTAATATGAAGCATCTGAAAGATTAATGAAAGCTTCCTCATTTTACTATGGCTCAGAAGTAAATCTAGAGACAGTCTGACTAAAAAGAATTGATTGTACGGCACAGTATGAAATTGAGAATCAAACGGTTGATTTCCATGGTCTCTTTGAACTGCTAAACACCAGCACAGGCAACAATTATTTCAGTATGATGGAGCCTCCAAATGCCGGTTGGGGCATTATTAATCACTGCTCGGTTCCTTCTGACTGAAGTCTCACTTTTGTTGTACTTGGAACTTACAAACTGTTGGCATAAATTAATGTTTCAGAAAGCATACGTTTAGAAGGCAGTGAGAAAGAGAAAATATTTTAGCACTCCAAAGTGAAAGCTTTGCTCAAGCATCAGAACACATCACTTCAGGAAATAACAGCCCTCCAAACATTTGAAGCATTGTTACTTCATATTTCTCTCTCCTGGATGAGAGGAATTACACATTTCTTCTGTCTAGCTGTCAAGTTATTTAGGAGATTGAAAAACTTGATCCTTGGGGGAAGAGTCAGCCAGTCTCTCTCCCTCAGCATCTGTCCGTCTCCTTCCTGGCTCCCTCTTTTCCCCTTCCCTCTTGCAAATCCTTTAGCAAGTACCCCTCACACAGAGTACATGAAAGTGAAAGACAATGGCCTATGTGATGAAACAGGATAGAGGGGTCTGTGAAGTCCTTCATGTGACCTTGCCCCAATGAAAGCCTCCTCACCTGGACTACGCCATCAGTGACCCCATCATCCATGTTTTCTCAGGGTTCTCTCAGTCCAGCCTGTGGAGAAAAGCACTGTTTCTCTTACTGTGGCCTTGCTTCTGTTGGGCCACGTGATCCACGTGATGGTCCTCTCCTTTTACAAATGCTTCCACCAGCCTCAGTATGGGGCAACCGTCCTTACTTTCTCAATACCCCTACCCCCTCTGTCCAGGTTTTGCCTGGAACCCTTCAAACCTACTTTCACAGCTGTATCCCAGAGGCATTCCTACTGGTCCAGTTCACCGTTCCCTCCTCATTATTTAAGGAATTCCCAACTTCTAGATTTTTCTTAAAGTTACTGCCAATGTACCAAACCATAGATGTTTTTAGGATCAATATTTTAAAACTTTTAGTTCCTGTGATTCCAATTTATTCACCATTACAGAAAATGAACAGAACCTTATTTGAAAAAAAAACAAACAAACTGACACACAATGTTGTTTTCATATATAATTAATTCAATTGATTCTTTACTTGCTGGTTATTGCTACAGAAACACATAGGCTTTTTTGTATCTATTATGAACCACCCTCACCAGCCTTGCCCACCTTAGATCTAAAGCTCCTCAAGGGTGGGAACTCCATCTGTTCGATTTGCTTTAACAGGCACAGCCCCAGGGAGAGAGTATGGGTTAATAATACTTCAAGGAGTATTGATGAAGTAACGCAAGCGTCAGTCAAATGAACTAGTGTAATACTCCCCATCCATCATTAAGGCAAATTCTCATAAATTCAGGACACTTATTTAGTACTGTTCCTAAAGTAATTATTGACAAGCTGCCCACGAATCAGGAATATTTCTCTGCATGGGATTTCAAGTTTATTTCATCATTTATTGGTTTAGGTCTGAAAAGTTTGAATTAGGAAAGTAAACTAACATTAGACACTATAAATCTTTTTTTTCTTTTTCATAGCCCCACAGGAAGTTCAGCCACCGGTAGCCAAATCTCTTCCCAATTCTTTGTTACTGTCCTGGAATCCACCCAAAAAAGCAAATGGTATTATAACTCAGTACTCTTTATATATGGATGGGATGCTAATCTATTCGGGCAGTGGAAGGAACTACACAGCCACAGGTAAAACTTCTGTAGCTATCAGTAAATAGTTCTAGTCTGGGTTAGACTATGTATATTTCAGATGTCTGTAGTCTGTAATTGTCTGAAAATGTGGTCTTTAAAATTGGGGTACTTACTGTGTCTCCTCTTATCTGGTCCCCTTGTGTGGTCCCTCGTCACACTCACCAGGCCCAGTTGAGTCAGTGTCATTTCAAACAAATTCCACTGTCACACGAGTTAACTACTTTAACATCCTCATGAATGCAGGATAATATTAAGACTCAGATATGTGACTCAGTGTCATCTGAATTTTGGGTCATTTGAGAAGAAACATGGTATATATGCCGAAATCGTATTGTAACGTGTGACGACACTTGAGTAAAATAAGGTAAATTGCTGAAAACCTTGTAAAACCCAAGAAGCCTATATTATGTCTTGTTGCCTAGTATCTGAATCATGCTTATGTTTGTGTAGTAATTTTAGTGGTTATATATTGTATAGTATTTTATATACTCTATGTGACTATCCGGCAAGACAGCATGAGTCAAATATTGACTGATGAAAAACTGAGGCCTAGAGATATGACGTTCTTCCTGAAAGGTCACAACCAGGAAGAGGCAGAGGCAGGATTAATTATTTGTGTATTCAGTCCTCCACATTAATGCCAGGTGCTAAGGTTGTAACAGGGAATCAGCGGCACGCTGGCCCTCCTCTGTTGGTGCTCATGGCTTCGGGGGAAAACACACAGATGCAGGGATGAGGTATTTGTGGACAGGGCTATGGCATTTACCCGGTGGCATCCTCCGGGTTTACATTTTTGTGTCCCTTCTAGACTGAGAACCTTCAAGGGACAAGAGCTATTAATTTAATATTGTGTTCCTTGAGGTTGGATAGAATTCTGTAATACATGTTCTAGGAGGGAGGTGCTATTATTACCCCCAGGTTACAAATGAGGAAATTGAGGCAGAGAAAGATTAAGGAACATCTTCAAAGTCACACAGCCCATGAGTGGGATTTTGATACCAATCCATGCTTTCTGGCTGTGATGAAGAACCTGTGGTCTTAAAAAAGTTACTTCACTTCTGAGACTTAGTTTATGAATCTGCAAAATGGGAACAACTACAATTTTCAAGATTCTAAAGAGAACTGGAGCTATAAATAAAACACCTAACATGTTCTTAGCACTTAGTAAAGAGAATTATTTCCTGTAGAATGCAGAGTTCATGTTTTAAACTTTAAAATAGATTAATCTTGCCCTAACAATGTCTGAAGGCATTATTTTAATTAAATATTATATGCCAGAGAAATTACTTCAAAAGAAATGAAAACATATCACGGAATGAACTATACATATGAATTAATAATTAATATAAAACACTCTGTAGGACCAAAAAATATCATCACCATGCATAATAGGAAAACACATCTTTTAGGCCCAGTACAGACATTTCCTCTGAGAAGCCTTTTCTGATGCCCCAAGTATGAGTTGATCCGACACAGGTATGCTCCTTGGAAACTTCTGTGCCTCCTTTTTTGTGTGTGTGTGTGCTGTCTTTTGAATAAGGTTGCTTATTTACTTGTCAGTTTGCCCTTCTGAACCCTAAGCTTCATAAACACATGGCCCTAAGTGTCTGGTTCTTTAGTGCATCTCCAGGACAGGGTGGGTATAGACCGTGTTGAATAAATGAATGAATAAAGTCAGGTGATTGCTGGGAACAGAAAAAGAAGCCAGAAAAGGGGAAATTGTGGAGGTTAGGAGTAGGGTGGGAAAGAAAGAGTGGCAGAGAAAAGAAAAAAGAAAGGTAGAAAAAGAAACTAAGATCCCTTCCATGGGTAGACACGAGTGCTAGCCCAGTCCATAGAGAAGTTGTGTGGCTGATAGCAGGTCTCAAAACGTAAGCCTCGACTATCTGCAAACCGTGCAGAATATCGTTTGAGGTGACAGACACTGTGCAGAGCCAGAAGATGAGCAGTGTGGGGAAGACGGGAGGCCAGAATTCACATTGATCTCCAATACTACTTCCAAAATGATGCTAATTCTGTATTTTGTTTGATGGAATCAGCAACAGAACCATGTGACTCTGGGGTCTGCAATGAAAAATCTTTGGCAAATGTTACCATAGTGGATTAGTACGATAGATGCCTCCCAAATATAATCTAATGTAAAGAAAGTGGAATATTTTTGTAGTGCCCACAACCATCTTCTCAAGCTACAGAGATAATAGATTCTTTAATGGTTTTCATTTTTTATGTAGATTTTTGAAGATTAAATCTTAGGTAGTACTTTTTTTTCCCTACAGCCTTCTTGGCTTCTAATAAGCAACTGTATTTCTTGCCATTCTCATCCCTAAATGCCAGAAGATATGAGGCACATTGAGACTGCAACACGAAGGAGAGAAACGAAGCCAAGAACCTTATGATGGGATTCAAAGTTGTGCATGATTGTTCTAACATTAGAGCTAGTAAAACTGAGGCCCAGAGAGGTTAAGAAATTCTAATCTGAGTTGGAGGAACCACTTCAAATCTGGATCTGTCTGGCCCCAGAGTCCATGCTTTCGTTCTTTCCACATTCTGCTGCTCGAATTATTACATATTATCTTATTTTTTACATAAATAAATATGATATATTATTACACATTCACATACCCTGTAAATGTTTTGTGTAAATGTGTAAATTATCAACATATTAACATAAACATATTGTGTAAATATGCAAATATTTACACCGCAGGTGAATGTTACATAATATGTAAACATTACAGATTTACATAAAGAAATATTACAAATTATTACATACGATTTTATTTTTCCTCCCAACAACGCTGACAGGGAGACCAAAACCTGATTGCAAACCCCAGAGCACCTGTGCTATTCTTTTTTTGGGCTCCATAACAAAATACCACAGACTGGCTGGCTTAAACAACAGAAATTTATTTCTCACAGTTCTGGAGACTAGAAGTCCAAGACCGAGGTGTTGGCAGGTTTGGTTTCTCTTGAGGCCTCTCTCCTGGGCTGGCAGACAGCTGCCTTCTCACCATGTCCTCCCAAGGTCTTTCTCCTGCGCGCACAGCCCTCTCTTACCCGGTCACCAGTCCTGTTGGATTAGGGTCCACCCTTATGATCTCATTTAACCTTAATCACCTCTTCAAAAGTCCCATTTCCAAATATAGTCACATTGGGAGTTAGGGCCTCAAAATATGAATTTGGGGGAACACAGTTCAGTCTGTAAGAGCAGCCTAAAGGGAGTGCTTTCTCTACCATGAGCTTAGGCTGAATGCCCACTTCTGTATAGATTCTCAAGTTTGTGTGAGGATTGAAGAAAGTGGCCTTTAAGATCCCTTTCAACTCTAAGATTTTATATCCATAATAGGCATTAATTTCAGGTCTGTTAGGTCTTCAACGTCTACCTGTCCACTAGGAATCACAAGAAGGTACAATGCGAAAGGGAATCTGTCTGTCTAAAGTCAGCTAGGAGAAGGCTGATTAGAGGAAACTGCCCTGGCCACTTGAACAGGCTCTAGCCTCTCCACACACTGCGTCTGTGCCATGTTCTGTCACCAGATGTGCCTATGATGTCATCAGAACTTGTTACTCATCTCTGTGTCAGGATCTCTGTGAACTAACCTCCTGTCCATGCTGAGAGTGGTTTGTGGGTGGAGCTTCCACTGGTGAGGGCTGGTGCTGTCAGTAATAGAGTCTAGGGCTGTTAGAAGGGGTCTCTTCAGTGCTGAAATGCCAGTTCATAGGGAGACAGAGAAATGGAAGATGCAATCTAATGGATTAGAGAAATAATTGATAATATTTTTCAATTATAAAAGCCACTATATGCTTATTGAAGATAATTTAAAGCATCCAGATGTCTAATACATGATAATCCCACCGTACCGGTAGAAGCTCAGTGTAAAATGTAATTCCTTCTAGTACCTTATTCATGTTAACAAAATTGATCTGTAATGTATAATGTTGAACCCTGGCATATTTCCTTATTATGACTGTAACCCACTTTATGAAGCATTTTTCCTGAAAATATTTTGAAATATTTTAATACTAACATCAAATATCCCACCCAAATGTATGCTAATGCATTTAACCACTTGAAAGAGTTCAAGTTTCTAACTTCTCTCTCTTTTAAATATGTTGGTGACAAATATTATTGTATGTAATCTTTGTTTATTAGATTCCCAAAAGGGGAATGGCTAAGTCAAAGGTAGTGAACTTTTCAGAAATATTTGGTATACATTTTCATACTGTTTCCCAGAAAAGTTCATCAGCAGGGCATGTTATATTCTTAAATCTTTGATAATTTTGCAAGTGAAAAATATTATTTTATTTTTGTTTGCCTGTTGAACTACTAGGTATAGGGCATACTTTCTGCATGTTTATTAGAGATTTATATTGTACTTTGATTCAGCTGATCACAGCCTTGATGAGCAAAAATTTAATAGGTGAGGAATAATTTTGAAACTTCCTCAAGAGCTGTGTTTTATACCCTGTTTTCCCTGGTTGTAATCATCTGCACTATTTAAAATTCCTTGTCTTCTACCCTATCAAAAAATTCCTTAATAACCTGGCTTAATGTGTCCTCCTAAATATTCAAAATGTCAACCTTTTTTTCCTCACTCTTACTCCATTTATTTGTAGCTTCCTCTTAAGTTCCCACATAGAACATATTCTTCTGTTATGTGCAGCAAATGGATCTTGCTGCCATGGTGGATACAGGTAAAAGTAAATGCATTTCAATTCAGAAGCCACTTAGCATCCCAGTGGTTTGAATTTTTTTTTCTTCTTTCTCTTAAATATGAAGCATTAAAAGTCAAAGGCATTGCTGCACCTTGAGTTAGTACAAAATATATTTAAAAATGCATACAGTTCAAATTTTTTGCCTTGCATAGGCCATAAGCTAGTAGTATGGTGGGTCAGTTGTGACACTGAAAAATGAATCCAGTTAGAGAACCTCCCGAAGGCTGTTGATGTTTGCTATAATAAATAGCACACACTTTAAGTCAAACTTTTTCATTCTGTATTCAAAGGTAATGGATTTTTCGTAACCATAGTAACCTTGGTGTATTTCTGGATAAATACATGAGGTATATACATTCCAGTTTTATTTTTGAATATAAACTACCACATTATGTATTACTAATAATATGAAAAATAGGATGTAGGTTAGTATAATGACAGCTTAAACTAGTATGCATTTTTCTTCTGCAAAAAATAAATATTTATCAAAAGTATAGGTTCAATTAATTTTTCCCCCCGGTTTGTGGTATTCTGGTGGTGCCATTTATCTTTTTTTGCAAGATCTCCATTAATCTCTTATTTCTGTCCCATAACAGATTTTTAAGAATTTCGAGGTAAAAACAAGTGTGCTTTAAAGCTCATGATTAAAAACATTATTGAAAGATTGAAGGACCTATACTGATATCACCAACAGAGCTATTGTGAACCACTTAAGATGTATGTATATAGTATGTTCATAAAGAGGTAGAAAAAAAGAAACCCTTTGTGAGACTGTTCAACATCCCAGGATTGTTTCAAAGTTCAGGCAAGATAGCATCCTGATTGATGATGACTATCCAAACTGTAGCCAACCAGATCATTCTCATTTTAAATGAGCACCCTACCAGAAACTGGCAATCTTTAAGAAGTTTGTGAGAAGTTTCAGAGAAGCCTACAAAGTTTTCGGAAACAAGGATAGCAAGATGGTGGGACCTGGGAGAAGTGTCCTCGGGGTGCGACAAGGACGTTTATGTAAGTTGTGCGAACCGGTAAAGAAAGAATAGTGATCCCTCCAGATAGTTCTTTTCTTTATGACACAAATTGTTGTTGGTGAACCTACCTAAGCCATTGCTGCTTATAACACCTAGAGCTCCAAAGGGGTAAAGGTCAATAAGGACTCTGTAATGTAGATATGGATATAGCTGACACCAAACCATAAAACACATATATTTTCAAGGGTGTCATCTAATAAATCTATAGTAGCCTTATGACTGAATACAAGTGGCTGATTTCTAGCCACTGCTGTCTCGTCAGGACCTGGGCCTCTGTCACTGAGGCTAATGCAGTAAAGAAGCAAGGATAACAGCAATGTAAGAAGTGTGTGTGTGTGTGTGTGTGTGAGAAAGAGAGAGAGAGAGAGAGAGAGCACATGACAGAGACAGAAAAGGAAAGGAAAGAGGAAAAGCAGACGAATATCTGGTAAAGTTAGATAATAAGTATTTATATCTTTACCAAACTGAAAAGTGCAAAAAACTGTTAGGGTTGTTTTTTTTTTTTTTTTTTTTTTTGGTCTCATTTGCCAAGGTCAAAAAGAACCATGTTTAAACAGCAAAATAGAAATATTCATCTTGAATCTTCCAAACACTCAAGTCTGACGACGAGAAATTTATTGCAGAAGAAGCCGTATTGCTTATGGCACAATAAAAAGCATTTAAAGGTTAGGTACTTCTAACCAAGCATTATAAGGAACCTTATCAATTCTCTACAAATTTGAGCTAAATTATACTCATTCACACTGATAGTTTACAAAAGATCCTTTCTTAGCAAAATAAAACTTCACTTTAACCTTGATATTTCTGGAATTTTGTATTTTTGAATACCACAGGGCAGTGCATCTAAATCACTCCTTTTACATAAAGTAATATTATTGAGAGGATACTGTTAACATGCTCATGTTCTAATCCATAAGGCCAAGTATTACTAAGACAGAGAGCATATGAGGGTTTTCAGGTAAGGCAATGATCTCATCTATGAGTCATGGTGCCTCTCTATTACAAACTAAAGTCATATTTTGTGCCCTTTTTATGTCACAGACATATAGCATTAAATTATAAAAAATCTAAGAAACCTTGAGGCTACAAGGAAAAAAACCCTAAATTATGAAAAGAGGCTAGATCACTAACTCTGTGATCAAAGACTCCAGGAGAGTTGCTCAAGGTGTGGCCACAAGCCAGATCCTTGGGTCAGTCAATAGGGGATGCTTGACTCTTAAAGAGTAACTAAGTAACAAAGGGTCAAATGAAATGAAAGAACTTGTACAGATGTTCAAATACCAGTTGTGGTTAATTGTAAACAATACAACCAAAGTGTTATTTTTACTTTAGGATATTTTTACAGTGTACCAGTATGTGAAGAAATAAAACGTGCTTAATTTATATTTTAAGACCTATACAAAAATGCAAAAAAAAAAAAAGCCATTGTAATACTTACAGGATGAAACATCTACATTTTTCTCCAAGTCCAAAAGTAAGAAATAATTATAGAAAGTCTTCATCTATGAAATTAAAAGTTAGCATATGAAATCACTGGCCTGTGTACACCAGCAATATAACTTCTGAATGTCCATTAATGGAATATTGTATGGCCATATAGCTTATGAAGCAGTAGAAGAATATTGAATAATGCAGAAAGATGTTAAAAACAAACATTTTCATCAACAGCATATAACATGAGTCTATTTTAGTAAAATAAATGTGTGTATATGTGTGTACATATACATACGTGTTTATATACACCTAAATGTTAATAGTGGTTATTTTCCAGTCATGGGATTTAAGCGTTCTCTTTTCTTTTCCTTAAGGGGAGTCTTTTCATCTTTCAAATTCTCTACAGTTTAGATATGAGAAAGGAGAATTTTGTAGTATTTTTTTCACAATTTTAATATATATGATAAAATTGGTATAAAGGATGCATATTTTAGGACTCTATCACCTATTAATACTTAGCTTTGACTTCTCTCTAGTCTTTACCCTGATATTTAATCAGGTTGATCCCTTACTCATCTCTTCTGGCCAGTGTCAACGATGGCCTTCTCCTTACCTCCAGCACTATCTACTGCCATCAAAACGTCACACAATGTGTCTGATGATCTACCTCAATTCACACGTTTTCCTTTGATTCACAAAATCTTTCATATAATTTTCCTACAAATTTGTCACTTAAATATATTCTATCTTGTAATAAAAACTTATTTGAAGGGGATAAATCTTGATCCAAAACCAAAATGTAGGTTCATTGAGTACAGTTATCATGTATTTATTTATTTTCATAATCTCTATAGTATGTGTCATAGAAATAAGGACCCAATTGGCATCTAATAAACTCTTATTGAATTGAGTTGAAATGAATTGGATTAAACTGAAGAAACACTGAGAATCAGTAAACTAATATTTTAAAGTAAATGACAATAAACACCAATGTGTAATTCAGAAGTAATTAATATGCTAAATGTGGTAAGCAGTTTTAATGAGGTAGGCTGTTCCTGTAGCTTCTTAGAAATTTTCATGTAATTATCCAATACGTACTTTTTTTTTTTTTTTTGGTTAAACTACTTGTATGTATTTGCTAGGGCTGCCATGACAAAGTATCACTGAGTGGGTTAAACGATGGAAATATGTTGTCTCACAGTTCTAGAGGCTAGAAGTCCCAGATCAACCTGTTGACAGGGTTAGCTCATTCTGAGGGCTGTGAGGGAGAAGCTGTTCTGTGTCACTCTCCTGGTCTCTGGTAGTTTGCTGGCAATCATTGGCATTCTTTGACCTGTAGATACTTTATCCTGATCACTGCCTTCATCTTCACATGGTCTTCCTCTGTGTGCTTGCCAGTGCCAAATTTCCCCTTTTTATAAAGACACACGTCATATTGGATGAGGGTGTCATCTTAACTCATTACTGCTACAGTGGCCCTATTTCCAAATAAGGTCATGTTCTGAGGTACTGGGGGCTAAAATAACAACACATGAATTTGGTGGAGCGGGGCAGGGGATGGGGAAACACAATTCAACCTATAACTATGTATTTGATTCTGTGCTTAATAACATCCTGACTTCCTTCAAAGACCTAAAAAATATCAGAGAAGATAAACATCTGATCAAATTCAGTTAAAAAATGAATGCATCCCATGACAATGATACAAACAGAAAAGAGATAATCACAGCTATCTGGGATATTCATTCATTCAGTGAATATTATCAGGTGTCTACAATGTAGACACTCAAAATTTTTCTGAGCCTTGAAGAGCCAATGGAAAACATAAGGTGCAAGCAAAGGGTCTGCGCTCATGGAGCTTATAGTTCAGTGGGAGGTGGTTAGAGAAGACCTCATACTGTTCATGTTATAATGCTTAGATCTTCTTAATATAAATGAAAACTGAATCTCTCCTGAGGGTAGCAATTTCTTCTTCAGTCATTTTCAGTGGATGTGTATCATTCCTTGATGTCCGTGTAATTCAGAAATCAAGAGGATAGGGTCAACACCCTCTGACTCTCTTCTACCATACGTCATTCCAGATGATGATTTTTTTTTTACCTTCCTTTAGTACTTACCAATCCTATAAGATCCATGCTTTTTGGCTGAAGGAAGTTCTTTCCTCTGTTTTCCTCATCTTTGCTAACATCCTATTTCTGTTCCCCAATTCAGTAAAGGCTTGAGCATCTATATTTGCCTCCTTCTTCTTTTTCTACCCCAGGTCTGGGAAGATCCTGTGTTGTTTCATCTGTCACAGGAATAATCCATTAGAGAGCTCAGCCTCCCATATCTTTTATCTTCTCATCTGTAAGAAACTCAACTGTATGGTAAAATTATTTGCCCTCATTTCAGTATCCTGGACCCTGCCATCACTTAGAAATGCCCCATGTCTAACATATTAGGTTCAAATATGTCACTATCCAATAACAAATACCCATTTTCCAGCTCTTCTACTCATTTACTCACACTAAAAATAGTTGTGTTCTTCTTTGAAACTTTCAGTTTCTTAACATCTCCTGCTCTCCCCATCTATTAGACCCTGTCTTCCCTTGCCTTCTAAGGTAGCTCCATAATAACTTGAAATATTTTCTTAACTTTCTTGCCCTATTATTATTGTAACATATTCAAGGTGAAACCTACCAAATCTAGATCAATCTAATTGTGTTCCTTACACCTCAAACTGGGGGTCCTGAGTTCTGCTGAAGAAAACCTAATAAGCATCCAAATTGGTGCCATTCTAATATCCAGTGTTCCCCCATCACCAATAGGCTTCTAAATGCTTGCTCTGGATCTTTGTTTCCCCAGTGAGCTTTGCCTCACATTCTCCATTACTGGCTCTTCAGTCATTTCACAGTTCTTCAAACCCTGGCCTACCTGAATCTTTTTTTTTTTTAATTTAATTTTATTATGTTATGTTAATCACCATACATTACATCATTATTTTTTGATGTAGGGTTCCATGATTCATTGTTTTCATATAACACCCAGTGCTCCATTCAATACATGCCCTCCTTAACACCCGTCACCAGGGTAACCTCTCCCCCCCTCCCCTCTAGAACCCTCAGTTTGTTTCTCAGAGTCCATAGTCCCTCATGGTTCGTCTCCCCCACCGATTTCTCCCCCCTTCATTTTTCCCTTCCTACTATTTTCTTCTTCTTTTTTTTAATATATAATGTATTATTTCTTTCGGAGGTACAGGTCTGTGATTCAACAGTCTTACACAATTCACAGCACTCACCATAGCACATACCCTCCCCAATGTCTATCACCCAGCCACCCCATCCCTCCCACCCCCCACCACTCCAGCAACCCTCAGTTTGTTTTCTGAGATTAAGAATTCCTCATATCAGTGAGATCATGTGATGCATGTCTTTCTCTGATTGACTTATTTCACTCAGCATAATACCCTCCAGTTCCATCCATGTCGTTGCAGATGGCAAGATCTCATTCCTTTTGATGGCTGCACAATATTCCATAGAATACATATACCACATCTTCTTTATCCATTCATCTGTTGATGGACATCTTGGCTCTTTCCACAGTTTGGCTGTTGTGGACATTGCTATTATAAACATCAGGGTGCATGTACCCCTTCAGATCCCTATATTTGTATCTTTGAGGTAAATACCCAGTAGTGCAATTGCTGGGTCATATGGTAGCTCTATTTTCAAATTTTTGAGGAACCTCCATACTGTTTTCCAGAGTGGTTGCACCAGCTTGCATTCCCACCAACAGTGTAGGAGGGTTCCCCTTTCTCCGCATCCCCGCCAACATCTGTCTGAATCTTAGCTGATGACTTTGCTTTCTATCTCAAACTGAAGCTCTTAAATGGGATTCCTCTGCTTGCTGTCACAGAACCTATTAGCTTTCTACATCAGAATCAGTATTCCCCTTCTTCTCTTAGGAGACAAAGAAGTGTCCATTCTCCTGCAGAGGGCTAATCCTCCTCTGGATCATCTTTTCCTACCCTGGTGAGTACTTCTCTATCAGTTAGCCTGACTTTTCTTTATCTCTCTACCTATACTAGCTCTTTCCATCAGCATTTCTAGAGGCTCACATCTCTTACATGGAGAAGAAGAAAAAAGACAAACAAGGAGAAAACATTTCCTGGTTCTGAGTTCTGTCTTCCACTCCAGCTCCCAACCTTCCCAACTTGGCCCTTCTCACGTTCACAGCTACAGTCCTTACCTCCACTGGCTCATTTGCTTTGCCTCCTTACCTCCTGTGCATTTGCTGGAGCTTCCCTAAAAAAACAACCAAACAAACAAAAACCCCACACAAATTGGGTGCCTAAAATAACAGAAATTTATTCTCTCATAGTCTGGAGACTAGAAGTCCTAAATTAAGGTGTCACCAGAGCTAATGCTCCCTCTAAAAACTGTAGGGGGGCACCCTTCCTTCCCTAGCCCAGCTTGTCATGGTTACTGGCAGTCTGGAGTATTCCTTCACTTTTAGCTGCATCACTCCAGTTTTTGACTCTGTCGCATGTGCTGTTCTCCCTGTGTCCAGATTTCTCTCATCCTGTAAGAACACCAGTCATATTAGATTTAGAGCCCACCCTAATTCAATATGACCTCATCTTAACTTGATCATATCTGCAAAGACCCTATTTCCAAATAAGGTCACATTCACAGGTAAAGGGGGTTAGGATTTAAACATCTTTTGGGGGGACAAAATTCAACCCACTACTCCTCCATTGGCTTCATAAATACTTGACCACTCAGTTGAAACCGCTGTCACTAAGGTTGTCAAAATTCTTATGGTCCCCAATTCAGGGACCATGTGAAAGCACTATAGTTCATGGCACTTTGACAGATTGTTGATCATTTCTTCATCACCGAGGTTCTTCTCTTAGTGTCTGGGATATTCCATCTTCTCAACTTTCCTGTTACTGCTCAAGTTCTCATGTGTCCTCTCTTCTTCTTTTCCCTCTACCCACAAATATTGGTTTATCTCAGGGTTCTTCTTGGAACCCTCCACACAATATTTCTGTGATGACTTAATCCTTATCTCCAGTTCAGAAGTTTTTTCTTAAGCAATGAACATTTTCTAACTGCATATTGGACACTCCTGCTTCAGACATTTTACTCCAAGTCCCCAAAACTGAATTCATTATATCTGCTACCTCCCATAAAATAGGTTCTTTTTCCTGAGTTTCTCATCTCAGAGAACAGTAGCACTATTCACCCCTTTGCCGGAAATAAAAACCTGGATTTAATCTTTCAGTTTTTCTTTTTCATCCCTCCTATCAAATCTTAAAATAAAATTCAAACTCCTTATGTTGGCCTACAACACTTCTCTGATTCCTATCTACTTTCTTAGCTGTATGCCATTCTCCTACTCCCATTTATTTTTACAGTGCTGATTTCCTTTCTGTTTCTGCTTATTTTGTTTGGTTTGGTTTGGTTTTTTGTATTTTGTATTTTTTTGTCCAGATCTTTGAACTTGCTGTTTTATCCAACTGGAACTCTCGTCCCCAAGTTACGTGACTAGCGCATTCTTCTTTTTCAGTTCTCAGATTCTGTATATTAGGATAACCTAGATGTTGTGAACACACACATACTACTTTCTGTTAGCAGAAACACCTTAGAAATTCACTTGTCATTCAGTTGAGAGCCCTGAGAGAGTGAAGAGTTGGATCAGCAAAGCTTCATTCCTGTGCACATTCAGGGTCCCAGGCAGATGTTAGGTCTGCCATCCCTTACACATGACTCTCAAAGTGGCTCTGGAGTTTATCTCCATTGCTGCAGCAGGTAAGGGAAGGGGATGAAGGATAGTAAGTTGGAGATTTTTATGGGCCAGACCTGGGAGTGACCTGTGTTACTTCTGCCCACATTCTAATGGCCATGACTCAGTCTCTGGGCAGTGCATGCTGCCAGGGGGCTTCAGGAGGCAGCCTAAAACAACACCCATGCTCCAGCTCACAGTTCTGTAAGTCAGAAGTTTGTGTAGGCTTGACTGGGTCATAATTAGGGTCTCACTACGGCAAAATAAAAAATTGGACAGTTCAGGCTCTCCTGTGGAGGCTCTGGGAAAGAATTCGCTTCTAAGCTTATTCAGGTTGTCAGGAGAATTTGATTCCTTGCAGTGCTAGTGCTGACATTTCTGTCCCCCAACTGGCTGTCAGCCAGGGGCTGCTCAGCTTGTAGAGTCTCTCACATGGCCCCCTCCACCTCCGGAGCAAGAAACTCTTGCATCAAATCCCCTTCATGCTTTGAATCTCTCTGACTTCTGCTACCAGCTGGAGAAAACTCTGCTTTTAAAGGGATTATAATTAGATTGGGCATACCAGGGTCAACTCTTTTTTCCATATAAGGTAAGGTAATCATGGGAGTGATATCCCATCATAGTCCCAGGTTCCACCCACACTCCAAGGGGAAGACTTTGTGCAGGGTTCAGAGGCAGAATCACACAAGTACTGAGCCCTGGTTTCCTGGTAAAACAGCAATAGTACTACCTTTGCACCCAGTGGGAGAATTAAATGTGATAATACATGTAAAAAACAGTGTGGTGCTCACAGCTCTTTTAGAACATAGCAAATGATCAACAAACATGTTCTGTTAATTGTAGAAATGATCAAATTATTGTTACATCATGTTAAAGATTCTAAATGCCAAGAATGCCCTTCAGACATGTCACTCAACTACATAGCTTATTTAATTTAGAAAATACTTGTTGAGCATCTACTATGTACAAGGTTAGAAGTTACATTCCTGCTTAAGACATTTTCATTTTTCCTCAAATCATTCTCAGTTCAGTTGCTTAGACAGAAATAGACACAACTAAATATAATGCTGTCCAGCAGGTGGTGAGTTCTCTGACAGATGTGAGAACAAAGGAAGAGGTAATCAGGAGGATAAAGTGTCACCAGAGAAAGTGACTTTTTTGCAGGCTTTCGAGTAGTTTCAGAACTGGGAATCAGGAAAGCCTAAGGACCAGGGCAGAATAGTCCATGGCACAGCACTGTCCATGGGGGTTTCATGAAAATTAAATAGGGCCTAGCTTGATATCACTGAGTGCCCTGGGTAGCTGGTCAGGAGCAGTGAAAGGCAAGGTGAGAGTCAAATTATCAAAGGTATTATAGGTATGTTGAGATGTTTGAACTTTGTTCTGAGGCAATGGAGGACCATTGAAGGATTTACAGTAATGATATAGCATGAACAAATCAGTGTTTTGGAAAATAAATAATTGAAGTAATGGCATTAGTCCAAAATAGTCACGGCTGAACCTACACAGCTGTTGTCTCCATTCGTAGGTGAAAAAGCAAGTGGGTTAGAACTTCAAATGCAAGAAGCTAATTGGACTTAGCAATACAGATGGCAAAGGATGAGCAAAAGAGGAGAGAAAAGCATTATGTTTATTTGTTAGCAGCTCTATTGTATTATATTTCTGTGCATTAGTCGGTGTAAAATCAAATCTACTTATTTTAAATCCTTTTAAATGGTGTTTAAATATTTCCTGATGACACAGTCTGCTGAAGTATTTACCCTTGGTGCAGATTTCCATTAACCTTATTGCAGACACTAAGCCTAAAATTGTATATTTTTAGGGTCCTTGATTATGGAGTAAAGCCCAGTGACACCATTATAAAACCACATCTGGATAAGCTTTAGTGTCATTGTCTTTCTACCCGATTTAGGAAACTCAGCAAACTATAGGAGAATACCACTATTAACAGACCCTATGTTCTCAGATTTTTAGGATGCCCTTTCTCTAAAAATAAAGCCAGAGAGGGATTAAAACTTTAAAGCCATAAGTGATATAAGGAAGTGCCCAGTACAGAGACATCAGTGATATTTGGGGAATTTAGTCATATTGGATATATAAGACCAATAAAGGAGTCAGAGATTAAATTCAAAGTAGTCTTTCCTCATATCTTACTTTTCTCAAATTTTTATTGTTTTCAGAGAGTCTATATGAATCTTCCAGTTCCCTAAAGGATAAAATTTGCCTCACATTTTTATAAATTACTTTCAAAATAGTATCTTTGTATCATAGATACAAACAATTGATGACCAGGAGAGATTAGGTTACTTCTAGTAAAGGAAAGATTCAATAATAAAACCAGAAAGACAATTTTTTTTTCATTCACCTAAGTACTTGATAGCTACCGTACACTGGAAATGTCTTGTATGATATATTGGATTTTACCCATGACAAAAGTTTGAATGCTGCAAAAGCAGCGATTATTATTCAATCTTGGTTTTACAAAGTAAATATACTTATGAATCCTGAGTCCCGAGTCTTTTAGCTGCAAGTGGTAGAAATCCAACAATTTCATCTTTGTTTCTGGAATGTGGGCTTTCTTCATGGACTGGAGAACACAATTAGCAGGAACTCTGAGTTCTTAGCCCACGGCTGGACAACCTCCTCAACTCCAGATTGAAAAACTTTGAGGAAGGAGGCTGATTGTTCCATTTTGGATCATATATCCATCTTTGGGGCCAGAAAGGCAGGATCTGGTTACTGGAAGAAGAGAAAGAAAAATATAGCCTCTGAAGAAATCATTATGAGCTAGAGCACCACTCCAAATGTTGACTGTTATAATTCCAAACTTTGGCTCATTTGTTAAATTTACAAATACTAGAATCTGCCAACAAAGCCTCACCTTACTTACAATATATTTTTTTCTCTTTGAATGTGTTTTATATATATGTATCCTAGGAAATCACCCAACTCTGTTGTCCACTGTGTTCTTCCTTTTGAGAATTTCCCTGAAATTTTATCTATTTTCTTAAAATTGAATCTCTGTTTTTGTTGATTTATTTTCTCCCATTGTTGAAACCCTCAAATCTGTCAGTGCATGGCTTCCTTTCCAAAATAAGAAATGAATGTTTAGAATATTCCTCTACCTTTTTTGTTTGGAGACCATTCATTCCTTAATTTTTTTTTTCTGAGTATATATTTAAATTCCAGTTAGTTAACATACAGTGTAACATTAGTTTCAGGTGTAGAATCTAGTGATTTATCACTTACATACAATACCCAGTGCTCATCACAATAAGTGCCCTCCTTCATTCCTTGTTTTTTATTATCTGCATCCGAATATCATTCCAGAGCCCTCCTAAAGCCATTAGTGAGGCATTGCACCCATGATATTATTTTTGTAGCTAAAGTCTAAGTAGCTAAAGTGCCTTATCTCCATTCATCTGTATTTATTCAAAATATATATTTAAAAATATCACCTACTATTTTTCCAGCACAAAAATAATTGCTGAAGATTGAATTATTAATTTTCTTATCTTTTGTTTCAGTCAGCTGCTTTAAATCTAGTGGGTGTATAACACTAATAAAAATAACCAAAAAATAGTAATAAGTAGTATTCCAAACATCTTGCTGACTTTTGCATTTTATTGTGCTTTGAGGTTATCCCAAAGTTACTGATTTTTCTGATCATATACACATATGTGCCAATAAAATAAAATAAAATGTAATAAAATAAAATATAAATGAAAAAGCCTAATAAACATCAATAAAAAACTAGTTAAACAAGTTATAGCTAATAACCAATAGGCACACTGGGTATATTACATGCTCATTTAATAGAATGAGCAGCTCTTTACTAATAAGGTAACATCTTCAAAGTATATCATAAAGTACTGGTGTAGAAAAGTATATTTTATAGTCCACTAACATTTGCATATTTGGTTATATACTTTGATTTCCTCTGGAGGAATGTGTAGTAATTGCTAAACTCCTAGAAGGAAACTGGATTAACTTGGGAACAAGGGTAAAGGGAGACTTGATTTTCATGTGAGCTGTTTTGTATCTTTTAGATTTTGTCCTGTACCTATATATTAATGTGTTATACGTTCAAAATTAAATACATTTTAAAAATGAAATTATTACAAAATAGTAAATTCTAAGTAGAAAAGAAAATTTAGAAAAAATAAAAATTGTCCACAATTTCACCCATCAGAGACGATCACTAATCACATTTTGACTTGTATATTCACCATCCTCTGATCTTTTTTTGTTGATGCACAGATATACACATACAGTTTGGGCCAGACTGTTTTAGTCTTTATAATATATAGTGATCATATTACCAAATTACTAAATTATTTTCTAAATCATGCTTTAAATGACTGCATAGTATTTTAAAATATTTCACGATATATTTAAGGAACTCATTATAATATTTGGATTATTTCTCATTTTTTTCTGTTATAAACAGTACTGCAGTTTTATGTGAGTGCATTTCTAGTTCCTTAAAATTCTCCAAATGTTTTTGTGTATTATTTAAAGGGATATATTCTTCTTCCTTTTTTCTAAATATTTTTAATATACATTAAAAATGCTTAACATTTGCATGGAAGCTATATTACAATTCTTATTTCCTATTTTTGTAATTTAGGTTTTTTTTTTACTTCATTTATGGTGGGGTTTTTTTTTGTATTTTATTTACTTATTTTAGAGGGAGAGAGACAGCATGAGCAGGAGGAGCAGAGGGAGAGGGAGAGAGAATCTCAAGCAAACTCCATACTTATTGTGGAGCCCAACATGGGGCTCAATCTCATGACCTTGAGATCATGACCTGAGCCCATACCAGGAGTTGGATGCTTGACTGACTGTGCCACCCAGGTGGCCCATTTATGGTGGCTTTTAAATGAAGTCATTTTGCTAAAACTTGTAGTCAAATCTAGAAATACATTCCTTCAGAGATTCTTCCTTAGATAGAAAAACTTAAGTAGATTTTTCTTACCCTCAAGAACAGATAAATATTTCCTGATTTTTTTTGCTTGGTGATAATTTTGTATTTGTAAAATATTTTCACATGTAACAGCTCCTATAAGTCTTTAAATGACCCAGTGATGTATAAAGATTAAACGACTTTATTTCCCATTTGGTAGATAAGGAGCTAGAGAATCAGAATTGACTTGCCTGGAATCATAAAGCTAGTTAATGGCACAGCTAGGATTAGAATTTTGTTACTCTGATAATTTTCTGAATCCCAAATCCCAAATCTCAACTAGATGAGTTTAAAAGAAAAGAACGATGGGGAAATGTCATTACATTATTAATAACATTCAGCAGTGTCAAAATATTAATACAACATTCATATCTTCATCACATTATCAATGTATTCTTAAAGACAACATGTCAATTAAAATGTCTCATTCAAATGTGAGGTTTAAGTTTTTAAAGTTTAAAGCAAGCCTGATTTTCAGTGGGAACTATCTCATATTGTACACTCATAAATGGAAGAGACAAATGCAGAAAATATAGGTCTGCGAGTGTAGCATTGATAGGAGAAGGGCGATTTCTTTAAAGTCAGTAATGAAAAGTTCTGCAATGTAAACTGTAATTTTTATGACTGTACCACTGCATGACCACATAGCATCCCTGTTTCAATTAACTATGGACATGAAAGAATAATCTCTCCTTTTAATCCACTCACAGCAATGGTAGTTCACTAGAGCTGCCATGACAAAATATCAGACTGGGTGGCTTAAATCACAGGAATTTATTTTCTCACAGTCCTGGAGGCTAGAAGTCCCAGATCAAGGTGTCAGCAGGTTTGGTTTCTCCTGAGGCCCCTCTCCTTGACTTGCAGATGGCTGCCTTCTGGCCATGTCCTCACATGTCTTTCCTCTCTTCACAGACATCCCTGGTGTCTTTGTGCATCCAACTTTCCTCTTCTTATAAGGACACTGGTCAAATTGGGTTAGGGCCCACACTCAGGGCTTCATTTTAACTTAATCCTCTCTTTAAAGACTCAATCGCCACATACAGCCACATTCTAAGATACCAGGGGTTACGGGTTCAGTGTATGAATTTTGTAGGGATACAATACAGCCCACAACAGTAGGTATATTTTACACTGATTTACAACTGTACAGCAAAGTAATAAAAATTAAACATTTATTTGTGCATTCATTCATTCATTTGTTCATTCCTTTTGGAAAATAAATCCTGAAGAATATTAGAACAAAATATTTTCAAGAATGCTCATTTGTGGTTCTTTCATTCATTCACTTATGCATTCGTCCATCCATTCATGCATCTTTCCTGGTTATTCTGAGGCTGGGACAATATAGTAGTGCTTGATTTAGGACCGTCCCCAGGTATGTAGACCTATGTAGTTTACAGTTTTCCTCTCCATGTTCCCACCACCTCTCATATCATTTAGCATACTTTATTAGAATTTCTGGTTGACTGAGTAGTCTCCCTCACTAGATTGAGTCCCATGGGGGCAGGAACTGTATCTTTCATCTTCTATCCTGAAGAAATGGAAGGGTATATGCATATAGTAGGAGAACAATAAAGATCGTTTCAGAATAAAGAGATGAAGGAATTTTTTCATTTATGTGAAAACTGTGTGTTATTATGTAGAGAACTTGCCAAAATGTCAAACTGGTATTCAAAGGGATGTTCAGAGACAGAGTAATTTATCTGAGACTGACAGCCAGACCTAAGTCGATTGGTATCAGAGAAGTGACATGTGTCTCAATGCTTGACATATATCGGGTAAATATTTGCATCCTATTTCTTGGTATTGTACACAGACTATTGCAAAGCTCATAACCACACAGCTGATACACAGTCCCTGAGAGGCACTATCCCACAGCTACAAATATGACTCTATTGATTATATTAAAGTAAAACAAAAGTCGATCAGCCATTTTAAACATGCCAAATAGTTATGTAATTAAATTCCATATAATCACAAGCAAAAGACTGGCACATATTTTCAAAATAAAGTTCTTGTTTTACTCTGGATGGAAAACTTCAGAGGAGTTAGTGAATGACTTAAGACTTAGATAAAGGCATCCTGCTTGCTTGACTAAAAATCTCATCCCTGTGTTTACTATATTTCCCAGTTGCATTCGAACCTCGAACGGGAGAAAAAAGAGTTTTGAGAACAAAAAAATCCAATAGAGTTTAGGAAAGTTTGTCTTCTATATCCCAAATTTTAAAGGCTATTTTGCAAAGATGATATTGTTGAATTGACCTCTGTATTTTTTTCCCACTGTGTTGTGGAAATGTCTACAAGTCCAGCAACTCCTAGGGATGTGCTAACAAATATGCAAGTATTTGAATATCTATTTCATGGAGGGAGATTAGAAAGTCACTTTCTGCCACTTCTGTAGTTCTATTATGCAAAAATCAAGAGGATGCAGGTCATAAATTCTATTAGGTTGGAACTCTGGGTGTTGAAAAGACTATATAGATAATTTTAAAAGATTTTCCCCCTCAGCTGAATCACTGCTATCAAGTTAAGCTTGGTTTTTAAAATATAAATCAAACTGAGGGTTCTAGAGGGGAGGGGGGTAGGGGGATGGGTTAGCCTGGTGATGGGTATTGAGGAGGGCACGTTCTGCATGGAGCACTGGGTGTTATGAACAAACAATGAATCATGGAACACTGCACCAAAAACTAATGATGTAATGTATGGTGATGAACATAACAATAAAAAAATTTTAAAAAATATATAAATCAAATAAATATTTTACATAACGCTATATACCTTTAGTATAACCTGAACTCCAACAAACTTTTGAGTAGACATTTCTAAAATTCAGCATCTATAGAATTCTTCCACTGAAAAAAATTTTATAAATGAAAGTCTGTCTTCCATTTTTGAAATTATTTTGTTTTAATGAGAGCTATAGTCAACTCTATCACTGTAAAGAAATATACTACTTTAAAAGATGTGCCTAAATAAAATTAGCTCATAAATAATTACATTAAGCAAACATTAATAAAAGTACTTAAGGAGCATTTCAGAGTATAATTAAGGAACTAAAAATCTTGTAAAATTACTACTATGAAAGGTCTAATAAAAGTTTTTATAATTTCAGTGACAGTGAGGCTATTCACCAAATTCAAAGAGACAGAGAGATGTTTGCTCTAAGACAAATTAAAGGGGTATATATGAATTTCTCTCTATCTGATGGGTATAGTAACATAAGTAAACAAATACCTAAGTTTGTGTTTTATCAATTCCTTCATGACTTATTTGTATATGTGATTTACTGTGAAATATGATAAAAAGTGAAGAGCCTGGAAATGTGAGCATTTGGGGGGCTAATAGTAAAACATTAATGTTAATTATTTTCAATTTTGTGTTTATAAGTATTTTGGTACAAACATTGTCATTATAATTTGTTGTTAATCAGTGAAACTTTATTTCTTCGTAAATTCTTCTCAAACCATTTACCATTTTATATTATGACTTATTAAAGCTATAGAAATTGAAGTGGTTTAGAATCATTAGTACCTCATAAATATCTTTACCAGATAAAACACAGGATCTCTGAAATTTGAAAAACATACCCCAGAGCAATGTGTAGTTCAAAAGAAAATATCTTGTATGCATCTTGTTATCTGCTGTATCACATATAAATCACATAGTAGATGCACATAGCGGATGCTCAGCAAATACTTGTGAGTGAATAAATAAAGAAATGACAAAAAAACTATATTTGCATATATTAAATCAAATATATATGCTTTCTTTCATAAGAAATTGAGTATATGTTTTGGACTTAGCTAAAAATATATATCCTAACTAAAAAAATATATCCTGGGTTTTACAGAATTTCATGGTAAACATTTTAAAAGTATATCATTCCCAGTATTTATGAGCGTTAATTAATAGGAATAACATCAAAATATAAAGAATCAGGCTCTGTTCTTTTTGATAATGGTTTAAAATTGTTGTCTCTTACCTGTGTGATAAACTCTTCTTTATGTTTTTACAGCTATTTATCTTATTTTATCTTCACAACAATTACAGGGAGAGATGTTACACATGATACAAATTCCTTTTAATGAGATGAAGAAACGGGGCCTGAAACTTCAGTGACTCAGTCATGTTTACACTAACCAAGACTCTATACTGAAACCCAGGTCTTTGGTGATTTCTTCTCTTCTTTCTCTTTTTTTTCCTTTCTCTATAGTGTCATCCAGTAGTATTTAAGGTTTTTGCCTGCCTGCTTTTGTCATGGGTCTTAGCTTTACACATTAGCAACCATATAAAAAAAAAAAAGGAAATTGATTATATGGTTATTAATCAAACTAAGATGCAGCTACTCCCCATTTTATCGGTGAAACCCATGATAACCATTTCATGTTGTGTGAGAGCCCCTTATCCCAGTGTTGGCAATTTTAAAGAGTTGGAAATGTGAGGAAAATGTTTGCTTTTCATTTTGTACTCTTTTGTACTCTACTAGCTTAATTTTTTACCATGTGCCTACATATAGTTACTCCCAAATCTAAAAAAAAAAACTAGTTTCGTTAAAAAATTGGGAGACTGCAAATCATTATATAAATAAGGACATAATCATGTTTATTAACATAATTTTTTTAAGATTTATTCATTTATTTTAGAGAAAGAGTGCATGAGCAGGAGGAGGGGCAGGGAAAGAGAGTGGGGAAGCAGACGCTCTGATGAAAGGGTAGCCTGTGGGGCTCAATCTCAGGACCCTGAAATCATGACCTGAGCTGAAACCAAGAGTCAAACGCTCAACTGACTGAGCCACGCAGGTGGCCCTAACATTATTTTTAATTAACAAACACATAACACTATTCTCTATTAGGCATTGTTCTAAATGATTTACATCTAAATGTAACATTCATGTGTACTTCTGCTGTGTTAGGTAGAGCCAGGGAGTTCTGAATTCCAATATATTGTCTTGCATCTGTATCATTATATTTACTAACTTGTGTAAAATATGGTTAACGTATGTACCTATCTGTCTATCCGTCTGTCTATCTCACTACTCAAATGAAGTTTTGTTATTTTCTCTCCTCAAGGTCAATGACTATATCTTACTCTAGTTTCTTTTGTTTTTTTTTTCAGTTTTTGTTTGGTTTTTATTTGTTTTGAACAGTCTTTGAAAGGAAATGGAGAAAGTGTTGGTTTCGGGTTATATAAAAAGACAAAATAGATCCAGTTTCCCTGTCTCTATCACCTGTAAAGTATACCAATTTTCACTTTCCTCTCCTGAATCCATGCCTTAAAGAAGTCCATGTCCATCTAAGAAACATACAGAGTCATGGGGCAAGTGGGTGGCTCAGTCGGTTAAGTGTCAGACTCTTGATTTTGGCTCAGGTCATGATCTCAGGGTCATGGGATGGAGCCCCACATCTGGCTCTGTGCTCAGTGTGGAGTCTGCTTGTCCCTCTCTGTCTGCTCCTCCTCCTGCCCCCACACTCTCTTGCTCTCTCAAATTAATAAAATCTTAAAAAAAGAGAAGAGAAACATGCAGAGTCCCCAAGTATAAGGTTTGATGCAGTGAGCAGCCATTGATTATACCCTGAAGTGGATATAGATTAAAGAATGATGGATGGATGGATGGATGGATGGATGGATGGATGGATGGATGAAGAATGGACATAAATATATTTATGTCATATTTTCCCAGATCTCATATATCTGAATATATAATAAGTCTCATTAGCTCTAACACTCATATTTTACTTGCTCATCACTCTTACCTGCTAGTAGATGATCTCTGCCTTCTGCAAACTAATCCTCATGCATTTCTGGGGAATCATGTGGGTTTTCTCACATGCACTTAGGATCAAGCCTGACACCAGTTGTCCAAGTGTCACAGTAACTCATATCCATGGCCTTGCTCTGGATAAACACCATCATCTCTGAGCATCAGAAGCAAATGTTCCCAAATCTTACCCAGCTTATAACACAAACAGGCTTCTGGCAGGCCATCTCATGAGTTGTCCTGAAATTCACAGATATATCTGAATCAAGAGTACACCCAAATTGTTCCTTCCTTCCATGACTGCCAAACTTGCTCCTTGTGCCAGGAATGCTGGTTTCCAGTTCTCATGCAAAGTAGACTGGCCACACACTCTGTCAGACATACCCAGAGAAATCTACATAGGTTACACTCAAGATGAGGTCACAGCAACATCTAGACTAGTGTTTGTCCAAGCAAATGGACACCATAGCCCAGCCAGGTTGATACATAAAATTAACCATCACAGACATATTACTTTATTTAAAATCATCAGTAAAATATTATTTCAGAAATAAAAAGTTAGACACATATCATAGTGTCAACACTTATAATCCAAGTGTTTTTCCTGGAGGAATGTCAACAGATCTTTCTTTGAAAATTACTGTTTTAAAAGAGAAAAGCCTATCATTTTATGGAAATGGCTCAAGGGTAGACAATTCAGTAAGTCTTATATTGGGTCAAAATGCTTCTAGCTGTGACACTGAAGGCTTCTCTAGCTTCTATAAACACAGTGGTTGCTTATGATGCATTGCATTTTCACAGGTTGATGTAAAAGCATAATTTTAATAGGATATTTATTTATACCCTAACATTATAATTTAAGTTCTGAGAATCCATTGTGTTCATTTTACACATTTTCTTCTTATATGCAGGAACAATTTTCTCAGCATATCATTCCAAATTAAATTGCAAGGGCATTTTATGATGAATTAAACAGGTGATCCTCTCCCAGCCTCTGTAATGATTAGAGCAAATATCCAAGAAGTAAACAGTTTTATCACAATATCACTTCTCTCATACTGATTACTTCTCTTATATCACACACAGTGTCCAGTACAGGGGTAAGTTAGAAAAGCATTAAATTAATATTTAAGAATTGATGATGGGTCTTCAGTGAAAACCATTCTTAGGCAAACCTTTACTACGCTAGTAGTGCCGGGTGTGAACTGGGTGGAGTCCCCTTTGTGAAATAATGGTCTGGCTATGGGCACCTCCAACCTAAATCCTGCACTGCTTTCGGAGTGAACTCAGGTGGCTTCTGATCCTCATACAGGGTCTTACACAGCTGATCTCTTTGAGCTGGAATTTTGTTCTCTGTACATTGGGAATAACAGTACTTGTTTCACAGTTATTTTGAGACTTAAAATAAATGAGAGATTATAAAACATATTTAACAGGGCCTGCCAAACAGTATGTAGTCAGTGTTATAGCCATTGTTGTTACTGAATTAACAACATCTTACCTTCAATATCATATTTTTGGGGAGCGTGGGTTCATAAATTTATTCTTTTCATGCTACAGATAGCTGGACACTTCTATGATTCTCATTATGTCTCATTAACCTCTGTTGTTTAAGAGTAGGTCATATGAGTAGAATATTGTCTTGCAATATATTAACAGATTCCTAAGATTATTAAAGAATATGAGAGTAACAAATGTTCACCTAAGTCTGGGAGGAAATCCCCCAGTTTTGCAAGAAATATTTAGGTAAGTCATATGACTCAAATTTCTTTAGATAATATTCCTGGAAATTTATCTCAATTCTCTCCTCTTTGGTTTGTGAGTGGAAAGCATTTATGAAAATTGGAAGCCTATAACTGACTCCCTAATTCTATATCTCTTCTTTTCCAGAGGCAAGGTAGAGGAGTGGGTGGGAAGTTAGTGTGTGTGTGTGTGTGTGTGTGTGTGTGTGTGTGTGTGTGTGTGTGTAAGGGGAGAAAGAGAAGGAGAGACAGAGAGAGACACACACAGAAAGAGAGAGAGAGAGAGGAGAGAGAGCACTGCTCTAGGGTTGTATTATAAAAGTAACCAAGAAAAACAACCTTGGGCTCAATATACTATACTGCATTACAAATCAGGTATTAGAGACGCTCAGAAAACCAGACTGGAAGACAGCTGGATCAGAATGCTGTCAGCCTAAGGAGGTTTGCATGGAAGCCTTTTGTTCTAACCAGCCAAAGAAGAAAAGAGGAAAATGAGGAAGCATCTTCCCTCATTATCACAACTGACAGTAATGGTTCCTTTTTTTTTTTTTTCCCCCAAACTAGTGACTGACAACTCCCAGCAGGCTGGGCTCCCCTACTGCATGCTGCTATCTTGATGGAGGGACAGGGTTTTTTTCTTACCACTGGTTTTCTTATCACAATGAAGTTTTTACTATTCAACCATCAGGAGGGTCCCAAGTACTAGAAGTCATAGGGGATGTCTATAAGAATGTGCATCCTTGTTCTCAAAGAACTTACAACACCATGAATATTTATGACTCATATGAGGATGCTCATGAGGGAGATTTGTTAAGAAGGCAGCTACATAGGGTACATAAAGTGCACACATGAAGGAGAGTCAGGAGATGCTCCATGTCTAATACAAACTTTGGACAAGGTTTGATGAAAGGGAGAGCTGTGGATTTCTCAGATGAGGTAGAAGATATTATAAGCACAAGTAGAAAATTTGTTGAGTAATGTCATTTGGGTGCGGTTATATCTAAGTGATTCCAGTCTTGCAAATTAATTTGAAAGCACAGGATGGGATGTTAGTGGTGGTTCATTGCTCACCTGGCCCAAGAGAAGCATGTTGCAAGTTTCGGCTTCTATGAAGAGCAAAAGAGCAATGATGTTCAGGCTAAAGAAAGCCTCCGTTTTTATTAATTATAAGGTCAGAATCTGATTTTCTGGAATCAAAAGGCTGAGCAAGCAATCGTGAAGCAAGGGCTACACAGTGGCAGAAATGAATGCAACCTGACATTCCACGTGCATTGTGGCATAGCTCATTGCTTTCCAGGCATCTATGGAAAACACACCACCTCTCAGGTCTGCCGGCTAAGACGTGTTCTCACTGAACCATAACCTAGCAGTGGTTCTCAAGTTGGAATACCAAATGACAGGAGATGTGGTCAGGAGTTACCTAGACTGTTCCAGCATTTTTAAACATCCTGGTGATGATTTGTGGGAAGGATGCATAGACAGGAGAAAAGAAAATCAGGAAGAAGCTGTATTTTTCATTTACAAAATGATACTGAGAGATTGTCAGAAAAGCAACTAGATAACATACATTAGAACTCAAGAAGCAACAACTGCGTTTTAATTTTCTAATGGGAGAAACCAATAAGGTATAAATTCCTCAGTTTACACCAGGAGTTAAAAGAAAATCATTGCCTACTTATTGGTTCATTTTGTAAATTGAGATCAATGAAATTCTCTGAACAACAGCATGAAATCAATCGTAAAATAGCATATAATTCATGGCCGGTATTGTAAATTATACTTTGCTTGACAGTAATCGGTGAGGTTTCCATGTGCTGGGATGCATTTCCGTGTAACACGTCTCAGGATGATGCCTGTGGATCCATTTCTAATGCATATTAGAGTGATCTGTTTTTCCCTGTCTACAACTCTCCGTGTTTGATCTTATGCAAATGATGCAATCAAGCAAATGGAAAACAAGATGTTGTTGCTAAGGGGCTCTGACAAACAGTGGCCTTATGTTTTCAGGGTTCGCCCACCCTCCATTGCCCCGACTCAGATTTGTGTACATACCTGCAGTTGTTTGAATCCATTGATCCATTACATTGCCCTTGAAGGGCCTAATCACATCTGTAGAGACGGATTATCAAATCAGTTGCAGTTAGGCAGGGAAGAGAGAGTTATCATGATGGTCCTCTTTGCTTTACATTGTAAATTGGTGGCTTTGTTGTTTATGCTCATTCCCAAAGAATGCCTTAGTCCTGCCTACCGGGTAACTCTCTTTTTCACTTTCTAAAACTGACTCTGGTGTCATTCTGTTGGTTCCTTTTCAGACACATACTACTCTTTTTTCCCCCCACCTGATGCTGCCTCCCCTTTTCTTACCATAATTTTTTCCCTTTTTGCTCACATCTCCTCTTGTTTCATCAAGGATTTCCCAGTCAGGCCACCTGTGCAGCTTCCTCTCCCATGTATCATGTTAGATACTATCCCCTTTTTTTCATGCCTCATTATTCAAAGGACACTAGTGACACTTCATCTCCTTATGGAAATACATTGAGAATAATCCACTTCAGGGTGGGCAGTATAGGCATAAAAATGACTTGGAAGTCAAAAAAGCTATTTAATCAGTCTGGCTTTCTTTGCACTATTGAGTTTATAGGTTTTTAAATTCTCAGAATCAAAAGGAAATCCTCAATTCCTATTGTAGCAAAGGCACACTGAACAAATCAGATTTCTCAAACTAGAAACGTGGCCCACCAAGTTTGTGTCTGTGTGTGTATGTGAATTATCTTAAGGAAAATGATTGGAAAAATTTTTACTTCTGCATAGGCTTGAAAAATCTTGGCCATCATAAGCATAAATGAGGTACCAGTGAGCATGGAGCATTTATAAATCTGTCGATAAGACCTCTACCTGTATCTCTATTTCTATGTAACTGTTTATATCTTTACTTCTATGGCTACACTTGATAACTGACTTCCCTCCCATAAAATTTTGTAGTAAGAGAATCACGGTCATTCTCAGGGTTCCCCCTCCTGTCCCCTGATGGTGTGAAAGCTTCCAGAGTGTTATATTTGGAGTGTGGCAATTTGGAGTGCACTTTCCTTCTCTTTGCAAAAGGATCACTATTGAGGTATCTCACTCAGATCCAGGATACCCCTTCATTGCTTCCGTATCACACTTGGGAAACTAAATCCTTGCACTGTTTTCCTGGTCCTGCCTGCCTACATACACCAAGGTCATTTCTTTAGCTGAGATCTGTCACCTCCCTGGGACTCTATCTTGGAAACAGGAGTAAGGGCCCCTCCTCCCAAGAGTTGGTACATGTCTTCTACCATTATTCCATCATTCTGGGAAATCTAAGGTGGTGGAGGCAAGGGAATATGCACTTGTTGGTTTTCCCAACGTTATATCTGAACCCTGAGTAGTATCTGTTCCCCTCAATGACTCTGTTCGGGAAGTTTCTCTTGCTCTTTCTGCTCCCTAAACAACCAGCCACATTCAGTTTTATAGGTAGTACCTATTTTATAGATAAACTCTAGATTTATAATTTAATTGAGGGAAATTTAGATGAGAATTTAAATGAGGGAAAAATGGGGAGGGGGCAGGGAGAGGGCGGAAGGAAATAAAATAGGTTACTATGACAGCCATATTGATCTCAGCCCCTGGGGCACTGATATCAAACATTGTGGGAGTTCAGAGGACAGAGCTATACTTAAGGGATCCAATTTTAGACCCCACTCAGTTCATCTAGAGAACCGACCAAAACATGGGAGGAGGAAAAGAAAAGATCAATACAATGAAGAAAGAAATAAGGGAACAAGACAGTTATTACTGAGGAGTGCCAAGGGTGCCCTTGAATTTGGAAAACCTAAAATTCTACTAGACTCTTTCAATATGTTCAGCAATATTTCTCATTCACATCTCAGAGGTATGGGAAGCATTAGAGAAATGAGATGGTGAGATTTATCCAGAGCTAGGAATTGGGAGAGCATATATTGAAGTAGGTTGGTGAGGTGAAAAACTCTAGGGAGTGGAGAGCATGGCTCTGAAAGGAGGGATCAAAGATCATATCAAGGAAAATGCAAATGTTGCAAATAGTTTGAAAATGAGAAGGTGCTAAGAGATAGACACTGTGTGGTGACAAAGGAGTGATTGCATTGATGTGACAAGAGGAAGAGGTGAAAGGCTATCAGTTTGTGGTCGGAGAGGGCAGATTTTAGATTAAGAATCTTGGAAACAGCTCCAAAGATGATCAAGTAGTGGGTATAACTGTGCTGAATGTCGAATAAATGAAGTAGAGGTGAAGGACATTACATTTGAGGAAGTTAAAGTGAAGCCAGATTCAGAGATGAGTCATTATTGAGGATGTTGGAGTTGCCAAAAAGGAATTATAATTGAAAAGAAAACTGAGCCAATGCTGAAGTCATTGAGGAAAGGAGAAGTATGACATAGGAGGTATAAGAGGGTGTGTGTCAACTAGGTCTACATTTTCTTAAATAATGAACTGATATTGGTAAGTTATGGCTGTCTTCTCTCCACCTATACATGTATATACATGCATATCATAGAATTTGAAAAATATATGTAACTAAACAATAAGTAAGATTTAAATTTTCTTTATGCCCTCACTCTGAGAAAAATGCTGTTGACGTTTTGGTGTATCTCTATCCCTGTTTCTTATGAAGCATTCATGTTGGAAAATTACTCTTTGGCATTCAGGCAAGCACAAGTTTGCCTTTTTCTTATGTTTTTTTTCAATAGTGACTCTCTTTCATCTCATAATTACAGACCCTTCATTGACCTAACAATTAAATTCTTGGAGATTTTTAGCTGTTATTCTATTTCTGAGAAAAAGTTCGCGGTCTGGCTAAGGGGCATAGAGGTCTCCCACCTGTCTTGTCCATTCATTCACTCAACAAATAAAACTATGCTAAGCAGACATCATATCAGTCCTGAAGATATTGTAGAGTACATGATAGAAAAATATATATATCTGTCTCCACTCAAGGTGTTTACACCCCCCTGGGAGGGATATAAAGGCAAGAAATAAATAACAGCAATTTCTGACATGTTTTGGTAATTATAATAAGTAACTAAACAAGGCAACATGACAGAGAGTATCTGAGGATGGTGGTAGCCACTCTGTTGGATTATCAAGAGAGAATACCCAGAGGAGGATGAACCTGAAGAATGAAAAAAATTCAGCCAAGTATAGAAGGAGAAAATAGATTATAGCTAGAAGGAATAGTACCTGCAAAGGCCTGGAGGTGTGACATTGTAGAGTTAAAGGAACAAAAATACATCTAGTGTATGGAAGGAATGAGAAGAAGTAGGCAGGTGTTAAGTCAGCTTGTATTTCATTGACCATTATTAGATTTCATTCTAAAAGAAATAGAGGGCCCAAAGTAGTGTATTATTCTGGGGAATCGGAAGATCACTCTTCACTAATGATCTTGCTTCTTTCTTCACTGAGAAAATTGAAGCAGTTATAAGATAAATCCCATACACTCCCATGGCCATCTATCCACCAGCTAGCATTCATACCCACGTTGTCTGCCTTCTCTCCTATAACTAAAAATTATCTGTCCTTGTTCCTTCTAAGTCCAAATCCTCCTCATTCGTACTGGATTCCATTCTTTCATGTAATCAAGGCAAAACTCCAATAATTCTCTCCTCTTTCATCATTACTAATTTTGCCCTCTCTGTTGGGTCATTTCCATCAACATACAACACAATTTTTATCTCATTTAAATTATCTTTTTTAAATCCCTGGGTGCTACTTACCTTCTCTCTATTGTCTCATTTTTCTACTTTACAACAAAATTTCTTGAAAAAGTTGTTTATATTCACTATCTCTGATTCTTCTCTCTCTCTCTCTCACAAACTCACTTGAGTCAGGCTTTGACACCCATAACTTCATTGAAACTTTATTGCACAAATACCAATGACTGCCATATTGTTAAACAATGGTCACTCTGTAGTCATCTTATTTGACCTACCACCTTTAAAACATTTGATTTATTTGACTTCCAGATACTATCTATAATCCTCTTGTTTTTCTCGTACATTACTGGTTGTTCTTTCTTTGTTTTGTTTTGTTTTGTTTTGTGTTAGTTGATTTCTGCTTTACTCCCAGAAAAAGAAAAAGATACCAAAAGATTTGAATCCTTTTACCTTTTCTCTTTTCTATCTACACTTGCTCTAGTAGTGTTCCATCCACTTTAAATATAATATATATGATGATGACATCTCAAATTATATATCAGGCCAAAACTTTTTCTTGAGATTACAAATTTATATTCAAATTGCCTAATTGACAATTCCATGTGTTTATCTAATTAATATCTCAAACTTGCCATGTCTAAAATATGAATTCTTTATCTTCCCCTTCAAAACTTGTCTTTTTCTGTGATCTTTTTTAACCAAATTAATAGTTCATTCTTGCCTTTGCTTAGACCAAAAACCTTGGCGTCAGCTTTGATTCCTCTCTCTCTCTCATACACTACCTACAGTGTACTGAGGAGTCCTATAGTTTTGCCTTTAAAACATATCCAGAGATCCTTTTGGAGTGATTTCAGCAAAATGGCAGCACAAGGCCTTCTTGGTTCCTTCCACCAATCCCCCAACCCCAGACCCCTGCCCAGAACCATTAATTTGAACAACTATTCACATGTAAAATTACCTTCACAAGAGCCAAGGTTTCCAAATAAGGGATTATAGCACTTGGATAAAGCACAGAAATAAGAAAAAATGCATTTAAGGAGAGTAGGAAAGATCAATTCACATTACCTGCATTTATCCCTACCCCAAACCCAAGCAGTTCAGTACAGACCAAGACTCTCCCCATGGGAGAACGAGAGTAAAGTGAACACCTAACTTCACTACCCCAGAGCTGGCCTGTTCAGCACTAGGCTGACTCTTAGGCTGACTCCCTGTATGGAGCCATCATACTACTTGATTTCAAAATATATTACAAAGCAATGGTATTCAAAACAGTATGTTATTGGCATAAAAACAGAGACAATATCAATGGAACAGAATAGGGAGCCCAGAAATAAATCATGCATATATGGTCAACTAATTTACAACAAAGGAGCCCAGAATATACAATGGAAGAGGACAGTGTCTTCAATGCATGGTGTTGGGAAAACTGGATAGCCACGTGCAAAAGAATGAAGCTGGACCACCATCTTACACCATTCACAAAAATTAACTCAGTGCACTCAAGACTTGAATGTAAGACCTGAAACCATAAAACTCCTAGAAGAAATCATAGGTAATAAGCTCCAAGATATAGGTCTTGGTGATGATTTTTTGGATCTGACACCAAAAGCAAAGGCAGCAAAAGCAAAAATGAACAAGCGAAACTATGTCAAACTAAAAAGCTGCACAGAAAAAAAAAAATCAAATTGAAAATGCAACCTACTGAATGGGAGAAAGTACTTGCAAATCATATGTCTGATAAGGAGCTAATATCCAAATTGTATAGAGAACTCATACAATAACAAAACAAACAGACAAATAAAAAAAAGCCAGTCCTTTTAAAAAATGGACAGAAGATCTGAGTAGGTATTTTTCAAACAGAGACATATAGATGGCTAATACATACATGAAAATATGCTCAACATGACTGATCATCAGGAAAATGCAAATCAAAAGGATTTGCAATGAGATATCACCTCACATCTGTTAGAATGGCTATCATCAAGAAGACAAAAAATAACAAGTGTTGGTAAGAGATGGAGAAAAAGGAGCCCCTGTATGCTGTAGGTAGGAATGTAAATTGAATGCAGCCACTATGGAAAACAGCATTGAGGATCCTCAAAAAATTAAAACTAGAACTAAAATATGACCCAGCAATTGCACTTCTGGGTATTTACTCAAAGAAAATGAAAACACTAACTCAAAAAGATATATGTAACCTCATGTTCATTGCAATATTATATATAATAGCCAAGATTTGGAAACAACTTAAGTATTCACTGATGGATGAAGGATAGGGAAAATGTGGTATATACACAATGGAAGATTATAAAATAAGGAAATCTTGTCACTTGCAACAACATGGATGGACCTTGAGGATATTATGCTAAGTAAAATAAATCAAAGAGAGAAAGACAAATACTATATTATCTCACTTATATGTTGAATTTAAACATAAAATAAGCTTATAGATACAGATACACATCACACACACAAACACACACACACACACATACAGGAATGATATTCGGCCCTGTAAAGAGGAATTCCTGCCCTTTGAGACAATATGGATAGACCTTGAGGGCTTTATGCTAGGTGAAATAAGTCAGACAGAAAAAGACAAATACTACATATTTTCACTTATATGTGTAATAAGAATGCCTAACTCATAGAACTAGAGCAGCATCGTGGTTGCCAAGGGATTGAGGCCAGAGGACCGCTCCTTGGGGAGAGGAATAGGGAGGTGTCAGTCAAAGAGAACACACTTCCAGTTCTAAGATGAATAAGTTCTGGTGATCTAAGCTATAGCATGGTAAACATAGGTAACAATACTGTGTTTATACATGAAAGTCATTAAGAGAGTAAATCCTGAATGTTATCACCACACAAACACACACACACACACACACACACACACATACACACACACACAAAGGTAATTATATGAAGGGTATAGAAATGTTAGCTAACCTTATTGTAGTAATCATTTTACAATGTATATGGGTATCAAATCATCACAATGTACCTCTTAATCTTATCTATGTTATATGTTAATACCTCAGTAAAGCCGGGGGGAAAAAAAAACATATCCAGAATCCGACCATTTCTCACTTATGAAAAGCCTCCACTTACTTGATTACTACAGTAGCCTTGTAAGTGAGATTTATGCTTATGCTCTTGCTCACTATAGTCTATGTTCCACCCAGCAGCTGGGGTGATAGTCATGAAATCCATCTGATCATGCAACAGTTCCGTTCAAAATCCTCTAGGGTCTTCCTAAGAGGATCTCAGACTAAAACCCCAAATCTGTGCAAAGACCTACAGGGCTCATGTGATCCAGTCCCTCATTAAATCTCTGATGTCATCTCTTAGTTCTTTCTGCCTTATTCACTCAGCTCCAGCCGCACTGGCCTCCTTGCTATACCCGTGCCCGGCGTGTTCCTCCTTCCAAGCCTTAGCTCTGCCACCTCTCTTGGAATGGCTCTCTCCATAGAATCCCAGATTTACTCCCACCCTTTCCAAGTCTTTGCTCAATACGTCACTTTCCTGCCAAAGACTCCACTGACTCTTGCCTTTTAAAATTACCCAGAACTCCTGATTCTTCTTGCTCTGTTCTATGTTTTCTGTAGCCCTTTTCGATTACACACCACTAACATCCTTAAACCCTGTTGGACGTTTTAGTTAAAGCCATGCTGTCTCCTATCTTCCTCACCCATAGACCTCAGGTGGTCTGGGGGTAAACCCTAACTATGAATGCAGGACCTGACAGGATTTGGTATTTCAGTCCCGGCTCATCAGTCATACTGGGCCTTGTAAGTAACACGACCCTCCCACACATACTTACTTCTTCATCCTGGTCTCTCCCATTCTCCAGCTGGCATAAAAATGCCAGTGTCCCAATCCCTGAAGGAGGAGATTTTGCCACAGTAAAAACCAGATATCAATGGTAACCCTGGAACTAATTGCTACGGGAGGCTATTAGGCATCTGAGACAGATATTCCTGGTGAGTTTACGAGTTAGGTGATCAAGGTCACTTTCAAAGTATGGAAGTATATTGGGAAAGGGAGTGGGGCATTCTGTAGTAAGGAGATACTGTAAGGTGATGATATCATGATGATGCAGTCTGACCTCACCAGCCTGAGGATGGTAACTGAGGATTAACTAGGGTAACTAAGACTTAACTGATTTTTAGATGTGTAAGTCTGTCCCAGCAAACACAGACAAGCAATCATCAGGCCACATTTAGATGGTATGACTTGCTCACCGCCTACAAACTGGGTAGCCAAACCCCTACCTCAAAAAGCTAGAATGTAAGGAAGCAAGAAAAACTGCCCCATCACAGAGTCTGTTTGCCAAAGAACATTGTATCATCCAGTCTCATTTGCAGCTGACCAAGACGATCTGAAACGGCCAAGAGAGAGGCTCATGCAAAATATGCCAAAGTCACTTGGAATTGACCACGTGGAATACAATTTCGGCAGGGGCATGTTCTTTCAGAAAACTTAGATGTACTCTGATGTTCAAGTACTACAGCTTTCTCCTAATTGCACTGACTTACCCATTAGGGATTCCTGCTTTATTCTGGGTTCTGTGTCCTCCATGATTTTGCTCCTGAAACCAGACTTAGAGACAAAAATCCCTAGCTTCCCCTGCCTCAGGAATGCAAGGAATTCAGACAGATGGTAGAGATGAGAAGCTGCCTCGCCACCAAGTTCCTGGGGATCAGAAGGAGAAAGTGAAGAGAACAGGGGAACAGCAGATAATGTGTTAGCATGTTAATACATTGTAATTTGGGCCAGAATTGGACCTGCTAGTGGGAACTGTCCTTTCATGAAAGAGTAAATAGTAGTTTACACTCATTGTAGCATATGAGACCACTGTTCCCATGATTTTTAACTTAGTAAGTTTCATAGAACTTATTGGTCCAAATGAAGGTCCGCCAGTTCTGTCTGACTTGCACAGACATGGTGAAGCTGTTCCTGTCATGTCTCTAGCAGTCCCGGGCGAAACCAGTGCTGTACCCCTTCACCCCCAGCTTCAAAGTGTCCTTGTAACATGTCTTCTGACCACATTGCTGGAGGGTGCCCACCTCAGCCAGTACCACTGAATAGCTGTGGGAGAAAATTATAACAAGAACAAGGTTGAATCCAAAGCATTATGAGTCTCTTCTTGATGACCACTCTTTTGGTCTAGAGTAACTATATTTAGTGTAAAATTATTATTTTTGCCTCTTTTTGGATGATCTACACGTTTAACCAACTCACTGTACTTTGCATGAAAATCAAAGTGTTCTTTTCTAGTTTACTTTTGCTATCAGTGTAATACAAAATCTATTTCCCTAAATTAGGTTGTATCTCATTAGTCTTTTAAATGTAGAATTGTAATGGTTCAAGGTTAATGAGTTTGAAAAATATGTGTAACTTAAATTGTGACTAACTTATTTCAAAAATATTCTAGAAAATAGAAATTTCTTCTAGTAGTATAAAATTATGAATGATATTTAAATCTTGCTAAAGTTGACTGCACTTCGGTTAGATTCACCAATAAAATAATTGTTGAGTACCTTTATAACTGAAGTACTCGGGGCATTTCGGAATTGAATTAGTAAATTACAGATTGGTTTATTCTAATGCAAGAGAAAATGATTATCCATTAGAAAGGCCAACAGGAAGAAAGTACTAGGGAGGTTCACGGCAGGGAGAGATCATTACTGGCCGGGGCACTATCCCACTCTCTCAGTCACTGTTCATACCCAGCTCAACTGTGTCTTGATCATCTCATTCATTAGTTCTTTATTCATTTATTCAAACATATATTCAGAACCTACAATGTGCCAGGCACTGTGCTAGATACTGAGACAAGGTGAAGGTCAAATAATAGTTGGTCAGGTGGACAGGAAAAAGGAGTTAGGCAAAAGGAATTACAAGCACAAAGTCATTGTTGCAAGTTATGTATTTGCATTTCAAAAACAACTCCCCTTGTCTTCAAATATGCTTTAGAAATCATTTAAATGTCTCATTTATATTTTAGCAGAGTGGTTGAAGGAACTCTAAACTCAGAAAATGACTTATCTGGTCGTATACATTCAAGAGGATGGTCAAATTGTTAAAATGAAAAAGTTAAAGCAAGAATTTGACTGACACTTATCTATTTAAAAATAACCATAGTATATTTAAAGGATAAAACAGCCTATATCTTATTGCTATTGATTTTTAGGGCTATTGATTCTTGTTTTAAGCTTTACTTTAACAGTTCTAAGAAGTGGGAATGTAGAGGAGTCGGATCACCTGAATAAAAAATATAATGGTATACAAATTCTTTTTCCTCCACCCTCTAGATTTAGCAGTATTTACACCCCACCAGTTTGTACTTGGTGCCTGCACACATGTGGGATGTACAAACAGTTCCCTGGTCATACTGTACACAGCACAGCTTCCACCAGAGCATGTGGATTCCCCACTTCTGACCGTCCTGGATTCTAGAACTATCTATGTACAGTAAGTAGAAATGTTGTCTCTGTCCCACATTGGTTTATGCAAGAATCCCAGTGAGCTCAATCAAGGGAAGGGCTTGTGACATAAAACTAATTTTATTGTGATGAAATGCATAGAAGTGATTAGTTCAGTGGTTCTGGGAACCTTTGATTATCACTTGCCAACTTAATTTCCATTTCGTCTCCACGCAATCAGGCTGAGCTACATACGGACACAGATTCTGTGCAAACTTCAATAAATGGAAACTGACCACTTGCAGGACTGCCTTGGGCTTTCTACAGGGGAGGCGTTATCCGTGATGAGTTGGAATTAGTCTAAATATTTATTTTCTTTTTGAGTATACACTACAACCCTGCAGTTGAAGTCAGAAAGGAACTTTCATGTATAGGCATGTTCAGATTATTTTTGGTATGAATGGATTCTGACCCATTTCCTAAACTCTGAGGTACAAGGTATACTGTCATTACTGGATTGAAATTTAACAAACCTCTCCTGCCACCAATGAATACTTGTTTACATTCATCTCTGTTGGTCTCAGTTTTCCCATCTGGAAAAGAGTTTGGGCTGAGTAAATTAGGGTATTTGTTCAAGCTGGGAAACATTATGATCCATACCCCATTGTTCCAGGTCTGAGATGTCCTGTTGGCTTTCAGTGCTGCCCTAACCTGAGCCCGCATTACTTACGCCAAAAGATTTCCCACTACTCTAAGTATTTCTCAGTTTACCTGTTTCTATTTTACGATTTGTCCGGCTCATGTTCACTCACACATTGTAAGGTGTATGTGGAATATCCTCTACTTTTCCTTCTGCCTACCATATCCGATCCATCAAGTAGACAGTCTTCTGTGTCTAGGTAGTGTCTCACCTTATCCATGAGGTTTGATTTGACTGCTTCGCACTTCAGTGCACTTCAGTCCTCAGCTTCTCTGTATTCTAGAGTTGCATGTTAATTTGGCATTAGATGGCTGCATTTTTTCAAGACAGTTATGTTATTTCTCTCTCTCTCTCTCTCTCTCCCATTTCTCATAAATTCTCAAATGTTCTATTTCTCTCAATTTTTGTTCTATCGCTTAAGTTCAAAATTAAATACTCACACATTTTTTATATTATTGACTAGTTAAAATTATAAGTAACTAGAAAGTAGGCACTATGCCATATTTTCTTTAGACCATTCAGAAGAGACATTTAATAACTACTTGGGTTTTTTTTTTTTTAAGATTTCAGTGTGTGTGTGTGTGTGTGTGTGTGTGTGTGTGTGTGTGTGTGTGTTTTGAGTGGCATAAATCCAAGTTCATATGCGTCCTTTAAAAATCTTGCACATTTCAGGTTTGACTTGAATGAATGATGGATAGTCATGCTATATTTTTCCATTCCCAGGTGGAAACAACCAAGAAATGTAAATGGGATTCTGGAGCGCTATATATTATATATTTCAAATCACACACATGATTTTACAATTTGGGATGTCATCTATAACAGCACAGAACTTTTTCAGGATCACCTGCTACAATACGTGTCCCCTGGTAATAAATATCTCATCAAGCTGGGAGTAAGTTCATTTTAGTCTACCACTTTCTCTTCCCTTCTCTTGCTGCTTCTCTCTTCCTTTGTCCCATCTTCTCTCTCTTGTTCACTTAAAAAAAAAAAAAAACCCAAACCCAAAATTTCTGTATTGCTGTTGAGACTGAAAACATACTTCACACTGTAAATGGGAATGTAATCTAATATCTACATATTTATTTTGTATTACACAGAATGATGGCATAATAATCTGAGTCATTAGATTTTTCCCCAATCTAATTTGGGATTATCAGAAATTATTTCTTCTTTGTTATTTCCAGAATGTCATAATTGGTAAGGGCTTTTTCTAAAATGCCTGAATTAATAAGGTTATTTCCCTATGGAGCTTGTTTTCATTTGGAAAACAATGTACGATATGAGAATTTAGGTCTTATATTTTAAAATGATGGTTTAAGTGATCCCTAAATATTCTGGATTGTTATTATAGTCTGGTTTACATTACACTTCTATCTCAAAAGAACAGTCACTTAATAAAAACCCTGGAATCAACATACTTTAGAGGTCTTTAGACAGACAATAGCATTTTTTAATGCAAAATAGCACTTTTATACAAAGGTCTTTTAAAAGACCTTGATATTACTGTGGAATTTATACTCAGTGGTTCCTTTTGTTTTTTGATGAAATATAATCTTTTTTAAGTTTAATAGCACATCTGAAAATAACTGAATATAAACATGAGATTGTCCCTATTTGCTTTAAACACACTCTTCATTTTATAGTAATACCTATATAAGGATATTTGCTTTGATAAATGCCATAGAAAATATTCTGCTCTTGATTATGAATAAATTTACATTTATGTAGACACTGTGTATGCATTCATTTTACTTAACATGCTCTTGAATGCTCTAAATATTATACCATGAGAAAATAAACTACATTCAACTATTGCTTACTGTCTGACCTGACATCCCAAAACAAGGGCAATCAGACAATGTTAAAAATCCTATTCAGAATTGACTCTATGTGCCTAGGTGTTCAGCACGCAGATGGGCTTATGAAGCAGCATCTTTGATTACTTAGTTGTAGCACTCAAGATGTAAGAAAGTTATTACCTTGATTTTCAAAAACTAATACAGAAATCCACACTATTTTCAAAACAGTGGTAATATCAAAATCCAGAAAAGACTCTATTGCTTAGAAGAAACCAAAATTAAACAGAAATTGTTGTGCTCTTAGTTTTTATCAGGAGGCAAATGTCATGAAACAAAGTTCTACTCCCCAGGTAATTTTTAGGATATGCTGTGCAATCAGTATAAATCCACTCCAGTCTCCTATGTTTTATACATCTGTAATATCTTGAAAAATGAATACCACTAGATTGGGAGGCTGCTTGCCTGCATTTCAATTCAGATTTTGCTACCAACTGTGTAACCAAAGGCAAATTCACTTAATTGCACTGATTTTTATGTTCTCTAAGCCTAAAGTCAGGGCTTTGAACTAAATGATTTTTAATGTCTCTTTGAGCCCTAAAATTCCGTGACACTAAATCATTCTGTGATCCCAAACAATATTCTATGGAATCAAATAAGATCTGTCAGCCATTGAGTAATGTTGATGCAGAACGTCATAAAGATGTGGAAGTCCCTGCCCTAACTCTTGTTAGGAAAATAAATTTGCTCACATTATTTTTTATTTCTCTGTATATGGTAGTGGAGAAAATACACTAATATATTTCAGGAAGTAGTCAATTAAGTTTTTTACCTAACTCTATAACCAGTAAAATAAGTGAACCAGAACATTTTAAGTTCATCTTGGTTAATTGAAGGGTTACTGTATATTTCAGTTTCCACATAATAACTGGCTTTCAAGGTCATTAGATTAGTAGATGGAGATTACGTTCTCAGCCAAGTGCAGTTGTCTTTATAGATAGTCTTAGCATGTTGAAAGTTCTGGAAAATAAAACATACAGATGACCAAGCCCTTAAGAATAGAAGATGATACATGAGGATTCAAGCCACTGTGATTTACTCTAGACTCAGAGACAGTATGTTACTTCAAGTGGCTTCATTTAATTTTTCCTGTTAACTTGATTATATACTCCTGAAGGGTAGAAACAGCATCTTTCAAAATTCTATCTGCTGAGTCAAGCACAGTGTCTGGTAGAAACTGGAAGCTCAGCAAACAATTCTTGAATGAATGGATAAATGAATGAACACTAAGTATATGTATTTCATGAAGAATCTGAGACTTCTGATATGAATTAAATGATTTGTTGTAAGATGTCAGAATTGGGGACTGTGTGGATCTAAGCATATACTTTTTCTACTGGAAGAGACAGCATAACATGTTACTACACTCAACAAATGGTATTGTGGAGTGTGGTAGTTCTGAATAAAGATAATAAGTCAGCAATTAAATAAAGAAGCTAGTAATACAAACTAGTAGCAAGATATGTACAGCTTGATAATTTTCATATTACAGCTAGACATTTGCCTCTTGATGAATGTTAAGTGTTAAATATCTTTACTGGAAAGATTCTTGGAAATGATGAGCTTAATTTTTCAAAGGATCATTTATATATAACATGGCCTTGTTCCTTTTCTTCATACTTTAAGGTATGCTGCATTCTTAATATCCTCAGAGCCTACTTACCTGAAAACAAACTATTGAAAAAGAGAATGCAAGTTTTGGATGTTCCTAATAGTCATCATTTCAAAATAATTGATACACATGTATTAATTACTCATTTCCTTTACCAAAATTCAATCCCCTATTTGATCAGAAGTTACTGGACATTTCAGGGTGGTACTATGACTTTGCCACTTAACAAAAATGGCTGTAACTGAGAAAAGCTATAGGAGATGGGTTGAAATGCCTTATTGTAAAGGCTCAGGGGCTTTCAAAGACTTTGCTATTTCATAAAAGCATCTTTAATTAATCCTGCTAATTTATTTAGTTTTTCCGAACCAGAATTTTAATCAGCATTCAGTTGCATTGCATGCAGGGGCCTCCAGTGCTGGTAGGTCAAACAAGATACTGATTGGTGTGATTTCATTTAGATAATATCAGTTAGATTCGACAAATCGGAAGCAACTTTAAGAGCATTTTTTTCCTTATTTAGGAACTGCTCACTTAGCACCTCTAAATGCATGCAAAAAGAATGCGGAAAAAAATATTTTGCAGGTAATTCTGTTATTTCAGTAGCCTCTTTATAAATTCTGTTTTATTTTCAAGAAAAATTCTCTCATAAACTCCTTGGATTCTTAGAAAGCTCCTTTGTCAAATTATGAGTTTATGGTTCTTAGATGATATAGCCCATAGCCCAAAGATCAATCCTTCCAAACCAGAGGATGTCTTTACTTACCCCAAAAGGCATCCTAAAATTCTCAAAACAAAGTAAATTTCAATTCACTCTTTATTTTTAAATATATATAATTACATGTCTTATAATATTTCTTTGGGGAGAGGTAGCTGGGGTCAATTCTTAGGACATAAAAAAGTAATAGTGAGAAGTAGACGATCTGAATTAAGTCCCAGTGTGTTATGGGTTTAACAGTAAGATGCTCCAACATTTTTCCCCTCCTAAGGAAAAAAAATCTAGGAACTGCAAGTAGTTTTATCTCTCTGAGGACTAAAAAGAATGCTCTTTCCATCATTTTCCTTTGATAATTTGGCTGTCCCACTTGGCCTCTTTTCCTGCCATATTTTCTAGTGGACTTTTAGTATGTTTGAAATGTCTTTTTTAAAATTTTTCTATTTTAATGTTATTTCTTGGGCTAACAATGACATGTCCTAGAGCTTTGAGTCATGGTTTGGCCACAAGCTCAATTGATTCCTCTTTATTTGCAGAGATTCTGTTCTCAGGAAGAGGATAGTTTATCTCTTCCATATATATGCACACGCTGCAGCGGAGAATTAGAGGGAACCACAGAGGTTAATTAGGTCCCAATCTTAATGCAATTTCATGCCCAAGCCCCAGTTTAACCCATCAGAAACTTGCCTACACTGATGAGAAATTATCCTGAAGATATAGGCTACTGTTGTATTCTTGCAAGGGAAAGTGAGATTGAGCTCCATGTCTACTGACCATTTAATATTTATACTTGTAATAAATAATTTGAGACAACTTGTTCAATAGTATACAGCAACTTAAGAAAATATCTTTAAAAATAAGTCAACTGTCTCTTATTTATAGGGAAAAAAATTCAACTGTGTTGATTATCAAAAGGTTGTTCCCTTAATATCGAGCTGAAAAGCAAGGGACAGGCCCAAAGAAATAAAAAGATGTTTTAATTTTTTATGCTAGCAATATCTACATTCCCTGAAAAGGGACTAAATGCCTATCTGCTTTTTACATTGTCCTATGATTTTGCTTCATTTTCTTAATTGGTTTTCAGTAAATTTTAGGGCTTTTTGAAATATTTTTAAATTTGTGTAAATTACAACTGGAACCTAAATTGATACTGAACAAAAGCTTAAGTGTAGTTTTCAAATATCTATGTTATATAAAGATATGATTGCTAATATTTGCTAGCAAATAGAGTCTGGAAAAGCCCTGTGTGTCTGTCTCTGCTTCCTGGAAAAATATTTATCCAATAAGTTAGGTAGCAAAGATATTTTCCTAATACACTTAAACATTTATTTTGGAATTACTTGTAGAATTATAAGAGTACACACAGAAGTTTCCAGGTTGTTTTTTTTTTTTAAGATTTATTTATTTGAGAGTGAGGGAGGGAGAGAGAGAGTACACATGCACGTGATCAGGGGGAGGAGCAGAGGAAGAGGGACAAGCAGACTCCCTGTTGAGCCCAAAGCCTGACATGGGGCTCGATCCGGCGACCCTGAGATCATGACTTTAGCTGAAATCAAGAGTTAGACACTTAACCAACTGAGCCATCCAGGGCCCTCCCAGGTATCTTTAACATCCATGTTTTCATTTATGGCATTAGTTAATACCTAATTAGGGAATGGGAAGATTCTGTGATCACTTTAAGTGTGCTGGCCGTGTAATGAGCCCATTTCCTCTGGCACATAAGTAAGTGATTTGACCCTTTAAGCTATTAAACAGTCACTCAACAACTGCTTTGTTGCTGATACATGAGAAATACTATTTTATTCAATTTCACATTATGTTGTACTCTAAACATATTGGTTACACTATCGCAATAAAGGCAATTATATTTGCTGTAGATCTTTTATTTTACTCCAAATCACTTGTTTTTATCCTGAAGTAATTTCAGTCTCTAGTGTTACCCTCATGTAGTGTGCACACACATGTGTGTGTCTGTGCATGCGCACACTTAATTCCTTCTAGGAAACTTTGTACAAGGCTGATTTCATCAAGGTTATTCATCCAGGCAATAGATGCCCTATCGCTAGGCTCTAACATAGGATGTACTTATAATTCATATATGCATACGTTTTGGGTTATTTTCTAATTATCAGAGCTGGCTGTCTCGTGTCCTGAAAAGCAAACTAATTAAATGTCAGACCTCAGCACTGAAACAAATTTATTTGGTGTGGTGGGGCGGGGGGGGGGGTTGTGGATCAAGAAAACTGTGTTTCAAAGTATCTGGAACTCTTGTTATGAATTCTCTGTTTCCAAGGCTTTGGACCCAGAAAACTTTTGTGACCCAGAGTGAAATGTGGTTTTTGCATTTCCCCTCAGGCTTGCACAGGGGGTGGGTGCACTGTGAGCGAGGCCAGTGAGGCCCTAACTGATGAGCAGGCACCCGAAGGTGTGCCAACCCCCAAAGCACACTCTTATTCACCTCACTCCTTTCACATCTCCTGGACAGAGCCTGAATATCCAAATGGTAAGTGAACTCTTTTAGCCTCAAGTTAAAAAGATGATTAGCAAAGGTAAATTAATATTCTAAATGGCAGCTTATATGTGGTGCTTAATTTTTAATGATCATTTTAGCACATAAAATACCTGAGATAGTATCATTGTCTGCAGTTGGGAGATTGTAGTTTTTAGGCTAACACACAATTTTGGTGGCTCAAAAGTGCTCCCTTTTGATAGTTCTTGTGTACTGCATCTCATTGTTCAATACGTTCCAGGAGAGGTGGAGAGAACAGATGAGGATTCCCAAAGTGCCATTGTGACAGTGACATTATATTTTCAGTGACTTTCTGTTTCTCACAGTCTTGAGTTCATTCTCTGAGAGGTAGAGAGAGAGAGAAAGTCCACGCACATCATGTATTTCAAAATGCTTTTGGTTGAATAAGTTTATCTTAGAAGAGACCACTTGGAACTCTGTATTTTAATATATTATATGCAAATATGTCAGCATGCAGTTTTTAAACAGTGCATATGTTAAATATATATGTATTTATACTTGTTTAACTTCAAGTTGATCGTGTATATTTCTAAGTGACATATACATCTTTGCATAGTTTAGAGAATTACGTAAGCCAGTTCAAGTTGGCTAAAATAAGATCTTATTATAAAGAATTTGCAATAACTTGGAGGTAGAAATTACTTTATTCATTTATTGGAAATATCTTTAAGTTTCACACAACATACTGTCATTGTTCCACACTGATGGAAACTTATGTAACATCAAATTTTGTTCCCGTTAAGACAAACATCAAGACTTTTAATATCCTAGAAATTGTTTTAAGTAGTTTGTTACTGAAAATCGAGATGGCCTCCTTTAGCATAGCCAAAAAGAATGGAAGAAAGAAATTGAATTTTATTAGTTTGTCTTATGTTTACTATGATATTAATTATTCCAGTCATCTCATTTTAATTAAACTTTTGGCAAATGCATTAGATATATTTGAGGTAATGGAGAGAGTTCAAATAATTAGAGTGAGTGATTATCTCTGCTATTGAAGTGATTCCTGTACTGTTATAAATTTCCTAATAAAAAAATAAATGGATCTCTATTTGATACTTATATGAAACAGTCAAAAAATCTTGCCATACTTCGTGCTCCACAAATGTATCTAGCCCATAGGTGGCAATGCAAATGTTAGTGATTTTTTCCAATTGGATTGCTGTTAAATGCCATTACGTGATTTGCATCGTAGAACATTTTCCTTCATACCATTGGTCTTGGCACCTGGAATGGCAACTGTACTCAGAATCCTAGGTGGACCAGGGAAATACTTTCTACATTTCAGGGAATATTTGCATACTATGTTTTGTGCATTTACAAGCAGTTTTAAAATGTATTCGTTGAACCAAAAAGAATTTGAGAGGTTTTGGAGATTTGTGTAAACACTTTCATTGTGTTCTAAAGTCTTGTGTTTAATCACATCAGAATTTTCAAAATTTTTATTTTGGGGCAATGGTTAGACATTTAAAAAGTAATAGTGTTCATTTAAAAAGAAAATAGCAACTTTCACGCCACCTACTTCTCTCTTCACTTGCCCCAAATTTTCCAGTGTTTGATTTTTATTGTCTATCATCTGGAGAGGGAAAATCTGATTGTTGGAAAACACCTTGTTCCTCTATTTGTTTTTAAAGCCCCCATACTTCCCCTTGAAAACCTAAAGAATAAAATCCAAATTCTTTAGTCTAGTATTCAGGTCACTCCCAACTTATGACTCAATCTGCATTTACAGAGCCTTGTAACATATGTTCCTTTCTAGAATTACTTATGGCTTACTGTAGGGTTGCAAGACTGTGTGTGTGGAGTCAAATTGGCCTAGAGACAAATATTATCTCTGCCGTGTAGTAGTGTGTTACTTTGGGAGATGGACTAAATTCCATGAGCCCCAGTTCTCTTGATTATAAAATTGGCATTGACAACCCCTATTTTCTTTCCGTCTTTCCTGTGGAAATCTAACTCATTCCTCAGAACTAAATGTGGGCCTCTTTTTTTTTTTTTTTTTAAGATTTTATTTACTTCTTTGAGAGAGAGAGAGTTAGAGCACAAGCCAGAGAGGAGCAGAGGGGGAGGAAGAAGCAGACTCCTTGCTGAGCAGGGAACCCAACTCGGGGCTTGATCCCAGGACCCCGAGATCAGGAAACCTCCGCCTGGATTTTTATTACCCTTTACATTCAACATATCCAAGTTGATTTCTCCACATGTTCTCTGCCCCTCTACCTGCCTTTTCTCCTGTGTTCCTCCTCTTCCTGATTAGCACAACCCAGTCACATGAGCCAGAAACCTGGGTGGCATTCTTGACTTCAACCCTGGCTCACTCCTGACTTGTCTTACCACATGACCCTCAACTCCACTCCTCTAAGGAAGGTCACTGATATTTCTCACCCAGATAACTTCAAGAGCTTCCTCATACCCTGCAAAAATCTGAATTGGTTCATTCAAAGTCTATTTTTTGAGGACCTACTGCTAGGTGCCATCATTCTGATGATACCAAGATGAATTTGCCTAATCCCTGATCTTAAGGATAAGGGCTCTTTGGGGGAACAAATAATCGCAAGGTAGGGATATGAATAAGGTGCCAAATGTATGGAGAAGAAGTTCCCTGAGGAACTCTATGGGATGTGGAAGTGTAATCCCTCTGGGTCTCCACTAGGTGTGGCAGGTCCAGAGATATATAGGCATTTAGACTGTCATGTTGTGAAACAGATGCTTTTTGCATGGTTTTGCACACGCTGGGATCAGTATTATTAACATGGAAAAAAATATGGAGAAACAATAAACCCACTTCCAGTAATAAGAAGTATGTGAATTTCCAAAATATATGCCCATATGTGACAAAATATGAGAGATATAAAAGCTTCTGATATAAATGTCTAGTTCTTGCCTATCAAGCAAATGGTCGCCTTTAGACAGCATGGCTTAGGAAATAGACTCTCTGCTTTTCATAAATGATTCTGATTTAAACAGTCACTTTCTACTCATCAGAATCTTGTGATATCCTGACCCAGTGGCTAAGAGAATGGCGTATTGCCCTTCTGATTGCCATTTTCTTCTTTGTCTCCCAACCTGCTCTACTCCACAGCTTGTGCTGGGAAGCTTGCTCTTTGCTTCAGGACATGCCTCATGCGCTCTGAGAATTTTTCCTGTCCTAGAACTTTTTGTTCTGTGCTCTACCAGCCGTTCTAAGAATAGTGCCTGACCCACATAATAGATGCTCAATTAAAACTTTGCTGATTAGCACTACCAAAAGAAAAAAAATAAATGCACAGAAAATAACAAATGTTGGCAAGGAAGTCAAGAAATTAGAACCCTTGGGTACTGTTGGTGGGAACATAAAATGGGGCAGCTACTATGGGAAACAGTATGGAAAATTCCTCAAAAAATTAAAAATAGAATTACTATGTGCTCTAACAATCCCACTTCTGGGTATTTATCCAAAAGAATTGAAAGCAGGATCTTGAAGAGATACTTGCACACCCACAGTCACTGTAGCCAAGAGATGGAGGAGACCCAAATGTCCACGGATGGATGAATGGATAAATAAATATATACACAATGGAATATTATTCTGCCCTTAAAAAAAGAAATTATCACATGCTACAACATGGATAAACCTTGAGGACATTATGTTAACTAAAAGAAACCAGTCACAAAAAGACAAACACTGCACGATTCCACATAGAAACAGAAAGTAGAATCTGGCAGGGGGGTCAGAGGGGGAATGGAGAGTTGCGGTTCAAGGAATATAGTTTCAATTTTGCAACATGAAAAGGTTCTAGAGATCTGTTATACAACAATGTGCATTTAGTAAACAATCTGTACTACACACAGAAAAACAGTTAAGATGGTAAGTTTTAGGTTATGTGTTTTTTTTACCACAATTTTAAAAATATGATGTAGAGAGGATATAGTAAAATGCAGTAAACTTTTTAAACCAGAAGAAGAAAAGGTTAAGGGCTGTGTTGAAACAAAATTTATTAATTGAAACAAAAGTTTCAATTAATAATCACTTAAAGATAGATACATAAAATATACATTTGTTAAACCAGAGTGAGATCATTCTGTCTTGTGTAACTTGTTTTTCTCACTTAACAACGTTGTGGAGACATTTTTCCCTGGCAGTTAAGCAGACAGAGCCCAGCTTCAGTGTTTCAAAAGGCAGCAGAGTCCCACTGAATAAAACCACAGCTTATGAGACCCATGTTTTATCAGTGGATATTTATGTTTCCATGATTTTGCTGTTATAATGCTACATGCTGTTAATTGCCTTCTACCAAGTAGTCGGTAAGTACTCGGTCTTTATCACTTGATTGCCACCTAAGGCTTTCTTTCCTTCAAACGTGTCCTACCGAATTCTAGGTCCTTGCTTCACTTACCTGCAAAAATGGAGTGACCCTCCAGCTCTCTTTCTCTAATCAGAGTGCTTGGCATCCACATTCCCTCCGGCAAAGGTGTTCTCCGCAGGCTGCTATTTCAGGCAGGATTTTAAAACCTGAATGAGAGCTACTTTTAGGAAGATAAGAACCCTTTATTGTGTAGCACCTGGACCTTTCCTTTGTCATACCATCAGCCATCAGTGAGAAGGGGCACAAAGGATTACTGTCTAATAAATTTGTGACCTGTGTTGTGAAGATTACAATTGCGTAATCAGAATGATGCTTTTGAGAGCTTCCAAATTCTCATGAGCCATATTCCCTTTCAGAAGCCTAGGCCTTAGAATCTGTAAATATGTTTTTTCCTCACACTTGCAGTCCCCCCTTGCTAAAATCAGCATCAATACTGACTATACCAAACTTATTCCTCATTACCTAGCATAACGTGTAATGACATTTGAAAGTAATTAGAATATGTTTTTTAAAACAGTAACTAGAAATATAGAATATGAAATTCTTATCCTTTATTAATATTTACAATTGCTTGTAACTATCCACTATCTTTACTTAAGTAAATTTACTAGAACAGTTTCCCTGTTAGATTGTGACCCACATGAGGACAGGGATGTGACTTGTCCTCTGTGGCCTTGATCACGGTTCTAGTGCCAGCAACTGGGAGGGTGCCAGTCATGGTATTATGGGTATTTATTGCTGTTGAGGGGATTAATGTTTGCTGATGATAGGGACAATGATAACATAGTTATTGTGTGGGTGTGAAAAGTATATGCATACGCAATTACACAGTACATGCAAATGCACATTTACAGCACATTTTATAATTACATAATATAGGGGAAATGATTTCAAAGGCAGCAGAATGGCAATTTCCTCTTGGCCTGCTGAAGGCTCAAAGGCCCAGTTGCTTGGTATAAGATTTTCTCAGCCTAGTGATTTGTTGAGATTTTAAAGAGAGACAGCGTGTGAAACTGGATCTGCTTTGCATGCCTCTGTGTGAAAGGGTAGATTGTTCCTGCCATCAAGATTTGGTAATGTCAGGATGAGCACAGGAGAAGGAGAGCTGGGCACCCATTAGACAGGGTCCCAGGGACTTCTTGAGAAAAGAATGAGTACTTAAGGAACCTATGAAAATATTTTCCTAATGCAGCCTTTTGTACTGGGCTGGCTTTTTGAGAATTTATATGTGGATATGTACCAAGACAGGGGCAACTGTTGATAAGAACAGAAAGAATTTAGGAAGTCGATTATTTTTGCAGACTTACACATAGTACCATGAAGACAATAGAACATTATTGAAAGAACATTTAGTTCAGGTTTTTTAAAGATTTTATTTATTTATTTATTTATTTGAGAGAGAGAGTGCAAGCACAGGGGGAGGGGCAGAGGGAGAGACAGTCTCAAGTAGACTCCACACTGAGCATGGAGCTAGACATAGGGCTCGATCTCATGACCCTGAGATCATGACCTGAGCCAAAACCAAGAGTTGGACGCTCAACCGAGCCACCCAGGCACCCCCATTTAGTTCAGTTTTTAAGCATATATATGATTTCAGAAATGGGTGGTAGAGAAATAATTAACTACGGAAGTTTTATACACATTCTGTGTATGTCATCCTTCACATTAAGAGATGATTGAGAAAGAAATAGACTTTTATAGTATATATGCGTGAAGGTGTGTGTGTGAATACTATGTGATTCACCCATACAAAGAAAGAAGTATTTGATTTCCTACCAACACTGATGTAATAGTAGTAGGAATAACTACAGTTTAGAACTATGTACCAGGCTCTTTAATCCTCACAACTAGCCATGAAATGGGTATTGTTATTCTAACATTCAGCTGTGGAAACTCAGATTTATAAGTATTAATTGCTCAAGACAACTAGTTAAGTAGGAATGTAATACAAAGAAGGGTGAGAGTGACACAAAAATGCATGATTTTATTCACTGTACTCTCTTGCCTCTACATTTTGTAGAAAAGCTCATAATTCAGGATTCCATCTAGCCACATAAAAAAATTTTTTAGATGCTTTGACTTGTTTGATGCATCATTCTCAGTGACAGTATTCAAAATTCTTAAGATCCCTGTTCTAATTTTTCTCTGGTTTTGAAGAAATAACTATTTTTCAAACTTTTTATTTTGAACTAACTTTATTTTTAAACAGCCAAAATATAATTCTATTTTGTTTCCTGAAAAGGCTCAGTTTTAATAGGAGAAATGGATTATAGAATTCAGTGAATCACTTAGGAAAACTGCTTGACAGTTTTGAGCAAACCTTGTGTAACTTTTATGAAACACCTCCAATCAGTTTGTCAGGTAGAATTTCCCAAGCACAATCTTTTTTAGATTCCGTTGATTCCATTTTTAGGAGAGCATAACAGTAATAAGGCATTATTCCACAATGTGAAAACTGTTCTCTCTTTTCCTTTTTAATTGAAGGATCAAGTATTCACACTGGGAGATACCTGCCACATTCAATCATCATCTGGACCTTGGGGGAAAACCCACAGTTGATATTCATATTGCCATGCTGTACTGGAAAAAAACAAACACATATGTTTGGAGCATCTATATTCACTATACATGTTATTTTTATGACACACTAGAGCACTGTTGTTTAATTCTTACAGTAAACAGAATTCTTCAGTGTAAATAGAGATACCTTGTATTAAATTTACATTGTATTGAACTTGTATTGAATTTCCTTGGTTATAGATGACAACCTATTGAGCACCTTAGGAAACACAATTTGACAGAACATGATGAAGAGGCACAAAGATGTGTATCCCAGTGGATGTGCTTTATGGACAATTATGATTCAGCTTCCCTGTGAAAATTAAACACCTTAAAAATTCTACCATTATGGAAAGAGAAAGGTGATAAACTTGAAACTGCTTGCCCTGAAGAGCCAATGGGAATTAAATATCCATTTTGTGGATTATCCACTGAAGAACTGAATTTGTAGAACTAGATTAAATAACCTGATCCCTCTTACCAGACAGCATTATATTGTTTCATTTTGTTATAGCTAGCTTACCGATTATTAGCACAAGAGGATAAGCAAGAGAAAAGCACAGAAAATACAAAATAGTGCAACATAATGCATGACTGTAAATTTTTTATGTTAGATGTATATATTTTTTGGCCTGTCTGGAGCCACTCTTCACTCTTCTATTCAGTCCTGTATCCTACAAGGCTGACCTTTACTCACAGTGTCAGTGAGCTTGCTCTCTCTTTCTCTGGCTTCCTTTTGGCTTGTCCATGAGAGGTGGCAGCAGCAGCAAGAAATGAGAGTGTGGGAGGAGAACGAAATCTCAGAATTTAAAGCATTTGTTCCCTTTCTACTGAGCTCTGGGCTTCAGGGCGGTATTCTTCCACCAAAAGCTATAGTTCCCATCCAAGTGGCCCTTTCCCATAACCCCAGCTCTTTGTCCAGGTTCCCAAATCTGTTCTCATCCTTTCCCTTGCAAATTTGAGGATGTTTATGGACTCTTACTTAACTAGTTAGCATGGTCTCCTAGGAGTCCTGACTATGACTAGCTGGGGATGCATTATTACCACCTTGTGCTTTCCCTTAACTCTGCCCATAGCTTTGTAAATGAGTTTGAGTTGCCATCAAGTTTCTGCTGAGTCCTTAACTGGTTTTTAAACCTCGTATAATCCACACTTAGCACACAGAATTTGGGGGATAGATGTAGAGATAAATGTAAAACTCATTCTGGGAATAGCAAAAGTAAGTAAGTAAACAAAAATTCCATTTAGTTAAACTTTGTTTTGGCACTCTAGACATTTTAAAAGCAAATAAGGAGGACAGTGTTTAAAAGTTCTAGATGAAGATTGTTTATCCAATATGTCTGTGATATTTAATTTTTTAAATAGTAATCAACTCATTGATAACTCATTGAAAGCTTTTTATTAATTATTATGAAATATTTATTTGTTATAATTAGTCAGATAATGATTTGTGACATTGTTCCTCTTGAAGTAGGTCCAAGAGCCAAGTTCATCTTAAACACGAGTTTCACAGATAAATTTAATTTCCTAACCCACCTAGATTAGGTTAACATCTGCCTCCCCCACCACTACCATTTTTTCTTCTTTTCCATCTGGTGCTCGTTTAATAATCTTTACACACACATAATCCACTTAGTCTGTCCTCTCACTTAGATTGAAAGTTTTATGAATGCAGGAACCAAGACTGTTCAGGGTATTCCCAACTTGGAACACAATGTCCAGCACATAGAAGGTACTCCATAAATATTTACTTAAGAATCAGATAACTACCAAAAACAAAATCCACTAAACCCAGCAGATTTTTTTCAAAAAGTATTTTACAGCGCTTGGTAAGTACTTGTTTTGTTTTGTTTTGTTTTGTTTTTCACACTGTGCTCTCTGGACTTGATTGGGGTAGAGAGGAATCTTAAATAGTTAGCACACACATAAGAAACTGCTGGGTGATAACAGATAGCATACCAGTAGGGGATACAGACCTGTCTACAATATGCCTCCGAGAGTTGGGCAGGTTATTTTTTACAAGAGATGTGCAGTACAAGACATAGATCAGATTAGGAAGAGAAAGTCTAAGGCAAGATTCCCACAGCAAATAAGCTTTTAATTTACTCTGGAAGGAAGGGACAACTCTAAGTTCATTCCTCTTACAGGCATCACCCTTAATTCTTTTTTTTTTTCAAGACACCTTTATTATGTTATGTTAATCACCATACATTACATCGTTAGTTTTTGATGCAGTGTTCCATGATTCATTGTTTGCGTATAACACCCAGTGCTCCATGCAGAATGTGCCCTCCTTAATACCCATCACCAGGCTAACCCATCCCCCCACCCTCTCCCCTCTAGAACCCTCAGTTTGTTTTTCAGAGTCCATACTCTCTCATGTTTTGTCTCCCCCCCACTGATTCCCCCTCCCCATTCTTCCCCTCCTGTTATTTATTTATTTTTTTTACATATAATGTATTATTTGTTTCAGAAGTATAAGTCTGTGATTCAGCAGTCTTAATAATTCACAGCACTTACCATAGCACATACCCTCCCCAATGTCTATCACCCAGCCACCCCATCCCTCTCACCCCCCACCACTCCAGCAACCCTCAGTTTGTTTCCTGAGATTAAGAATTCTTCATATCAGTGAGGTCATATGATACATGTCTTTCTCTGACTTATTTTGCTCAGCATAATACCCTCCAGTTCCATTGACGTCATTGCAAATGGCAAGATTTCATTGCTTTTGACGGCTGCATAATATTCCATTGTGTATATATACCACATCTTCTTTATCTATTCTTCTGTCGATGGACATCTTGGCTCTTTCCCCAGTTTGGCTATTGTGGACATTGCTGCTCTAAACATCGGGGTGTATGTACCCCTTCGGATCCCTGTATTTGTATCTTTGGGGTAAATACCCAGTAGTGCAATTGCAGATTTGTATGGTAGCTCTATTTTCAACTGTTTGAGGAACCTCCATACTGTTTTCCAGAGTGGTTGCACGAGCTTGCATTCCCACCAACAGTGTAGGAGGGTTCCCCTTTCTCCGCAACCCCGCCAACATCTGTCGTTTCCTGACTTGTTAATTTTAGCCATTCTGACTGGTGCGAAGTGTTTTCTCATCGAGGTGTTGATTTGGATTTCCCTGATGCTGAGCGATGTCGAGCACTTTTTCATGTGTCTGTTGGCCATTTGGATGTCTTCTTTGGAAAAATGTCTGTTCATGTCTTCTGCCCATTTCTTGATTGGATCATTTATTCTATGGGTGTTGAGTTTAACAAGTTCTTTATAGATTTTGGATCCTAGCCCTTTATTGATATGTCATTTGCAAATATCTTCTCCCATTCTGTCGGTCGTCTTTTGGTTTTGTGGACTGTTTCTTTTGCTGTGCAAAAGCTTTTTATCTTGATTAAGCCCCAAGAGTTCATTTTTGCCCTTGCTTCCCTTGCCTTTGGTGATGTTTCTAGGAAGAAGTTGCTGTGGCTGAGGCCAAAGAGGTTGCTGCCTGTGTTCTCCTTTAGGATGTTGATGGACTCCTAATTTCAAAATTTCAACCATTTTGAGCCTATTTTTGTGTGTAGTATAAGGAAATGGTCCAGTTTCATTCTTCTGCATGTGGCTGTCCAATTTTCCCAACACCATTTGTTGAAGAGACTGTCTTTTTTCCATTGGACATTCTTTCCTGCTTTGTCAAAGATTACTTGACCATAGAGTTGAGGGTCCATTTCTGGGCTCTCTATTCTGTTCCATTGATCTATGTGTCTGTTTTTGTGCCAGTACCATACTGTCTTGATGATGACAGCTTTGTAATAGAGTTGGAAGTCCGGAATTGTGATGCCGCCAGCTTTGCTTTTCTTTTTCGACATTCCTCTGGCTATTCGGGGTCTCTTCTGGTTCCATACAAGTTTTAGGATTATTTGTTCCATTCCTTTGAAAAAAGTGGATGGTATTTTGATGGGGATTGCATTGAATGTGTAGATTGCTCTAGGTAGCATTGACATCTTCACAATGTTTGTTCTTCCAATCCATGAGCATGGACCGTTTTTCCGTTTCTTTGTGTCTTCTTCAATTTCTTTCATGAGTGTTTTATAGTTTTCTGAGTACAGATCCTTTGCCTCTTTGGTTAAATTTATTCCTAGGTATCTTATGGTTTTGGGTGCAATTATAAATGGGATCGACTCCTTGATTTGTCTCTCTTCTGTCTTGTTGTTGGTGTATAGGAATGCCACGGATTTCTGTGCATTGATTTTATATCCTGCTACTTTACTGAATTCCTGTATGAGTTCTAGCAGTTTTGGAGGGGAGTCTTTTGGGTTTTCCACCTAATGTATCATATCATCTGCAAAGAGTGAGAGTTTGACTTCTTCTTTGTTGATTTGGATGCCTTTTATTTCTTTTTGTTGTCTGATTGCTGTGGCTAGGACTTCTAATACTATGTTGAATAGCAGATCACACTTAATTCTTAAGGTACTTGCATATATGCTCACTCATTTGATTTTCATATTAACTCTGTCAGGCCACCAGGGAATGGAATATGACCCCCATCTTATGGGTAAAGAAACAAAAGCTTAGAAAATGTGAGCTTCCTGACCAAGTTTTAAAGGCATGTGGTCAGGAGTCCTCAAGACTGACTAGAAGACCCCTGAACTAGCTGTCAACCCCTTTCTTCTCAAACAAAAGCAAACCAAAAGATTGAAAGGAAAGGATAAAAGAAGAAAAGAAAGTTGTTGTAGCTATTTTAATATCAGACAAGGGAGACTTTTGGGCAAATAGGATTAATAAAGATAGGTAAATTCAAAATGGTAAAAGGGTGACTAAAATTAATAACTCTTTTTTCATCAAAATGTGGTATAAATGAAGTACCTGAAGAGATAAATAATAGAGTAGGATATAATATTTATAACACAGGGGCGCCTGGGTGGCTCCATCTGCCTTCAGCTCAGGTCATGATCCCGGGGTCCTAGGATCAAGCCCCACATCGGGCCCCTTACTCAGCGGTGAGCCTGCTTCTCCCTCTCCGTCTGCCTCTCCCCCTGCTCATGCTCTCTCTTTCTGTCTGTATCTCTGTGGCTCAAATGAATGAATAAAATCTTTAAAAATTAATAATAATATTTATAACATAAAATAACTGTCAGAAGATGAGTACTTGGAAAATATAAAATATTCTTAGGAATCAGTAATAAACTGGAGAGGTAATGTAGCCAATAATAATTGTAATAGCATTGTATAGCAACAGATGGTAGCTACACTTATGGTGAGCATTTGGTAATAATCTACAGAACTGTTGTATCATTACATTGCACAATTGAAACTAATATAACATCACCTGTCAACTATATTTTGATAAAAAAAAATTTAAAATGTATAATCTTAAGCTTAGAAGAAATTAACCCCAAACTCTTTACTTCATTCATTATTTTCTTACATACTTTGTCAATGATAATATATTTACAGATATTGTTACAATAATAATAATGAACTGGGGAAAGATCTGAAAAAGCATTTCACAAAAGAACGAAAAGTAAATGGCTGGTGAACATAAGGACATGTGCTCAACCTCTTTCATAAGCTGGAAATAAAAAATAATACCAAAACAAGATACCATTTTCCCACATATAATACTGGCACAGTTTAAAACTGTGACTATACAAGGTCTTTTTGAGGATATGGAACAATGAGAACTCACATGCACTATCGGTCATCATGGGAATTGATGCACTTTGAAAAATAGTTGGGTGTTGTCTAGCAAAACTGAATATATCCCAACAATTCCACTCTGGGATCTATGCACTAGGAAACTTCACGTCTGCCTCAGGACACATGTACAAAAATGATAACAGATACAGTGATGTAAGAGACAGAACATTGAAACAATCCCAATGTCAACAATAGAATAAATGAATTGTGCTGTGCAGGAAACCGATACAACAATGGAAATGAGTGAAGTGTGACTACCCTCAACGAGACAGATAGGACTCATGCTTATTATGGTGAACAAGAAAAAATGCAAAAATACATACATATCTTTGTTTAAGTAGGCTCCATGCCCAGCGTGGAGCCCAACACGGGGACTAAACCCATGAGCCCGAGATCAAGACCCCAGCTGAGATCAAGAGTTGGATGCCCAACTGATTGAGCCACCCAGGTGCCCTCCAAAATGTATATTATATGATTCTATTACTACAAAATTTAAAAATATACCAAACTTAATGACATTGTTTACTGATGCATTTCTAAGTAGAAAAGCAAGGAAATCATTCTTTAAAAGTCAACACAGTTGTCTGTGAGGAAGAGAAAACATTAGAATGAGGGAGGACATATAGAAGATTCATGGGATGCTGGAGATTTGTGGGGCGCTGGCAATATTTTATTTTTTAACCTTGGTGATAGTTACATGGCTTTTCGCTTTTTCATTCGTCTTTAAGATATAACATATTTTATGTACTTTTCTATGTTATGTTTTATCACATAATTTTAAAAACATAGAAAAAATAGGTGCACAGAAGTTGGAGAGGGTAATGTTCTATGCACTGTTGTATCTGAATGTTTCTGCATGTTACACCAACCCATAGCTCTGACACTTTCTAGCTGTCTGGTATTGGCTGTGTTATTCAGTCTTTCTCAAACTTGTTTTTCTCATCTGTAAAGGGAAACTGAAACTTTTTTTGCCTTCAAGGGTTTTTCCTGAGGATTGAATGGTACCTGATCTAAAACATGAATAGTGTTGTTAATTTTTCAGCATAAACGTCCTCTGACTTTCAAGCATTTGCCTGTTCTTACCTTGCGTGCTTTTCTACATTACAGTATTTCTTTTGCATTTTAATGAAATGTTACATGTTGAGATAGATACAAAATTCCCATGCGGTTGTAAGAAATTATGCAGAGAGATCTCATTGACCTTTTGCACAGCACCCCAGCGAACTTTCTGTTATTTTACAAAATAGGGAACTTTCTAAACCATAGTACAGGGGCGCCTGGGTGGCTCAGTTGGTTAAGCGACTGCCTTTGGCTCAGATCATGATCCTGGAGTCCCAGAATCGAGTCCCGCATTGGGCTCCCTGATCGACGGGGAGTCTGCTTCTCCCTCTGACCTTCCCCCTTCTCATGTACTCTCTCTCATTCTGTCTCTCAAATAAATAAATAAAATCTTAAAAAAAAATAAACTATAGTACAGGATCACAACTATGATTTTGACACTGACACAGTCAAGATGCAAAACAGGGGTGTGACTTTCTTTTTTAATCCCCCAATTGAAAAACAGTCCCCCTTGAAACCTATAGTAGAGAGGTAAGTTAGTTCTTTGGTAGCAGGCTTTTAGGAGTCTTTCATGGCTGCCCTCACACACCATCTCTAAGGTGGATAGACCCTTCTCTTGCCTGACTAGTGACCCGTGATGCCATACTGCGCTCTAACACACCTCAGCCCTAAGGATCATAAATCTGTTTTATTAAAGAAGAGAAAGTATATAAAACTGTTAAAGGTATTTCTGTCTTAGAATTCCACACTACTGCTGCAATGTGGCATTCCCACATCCCTCCCTGAGTCACAGCTCGTTACTATATAGTCAGGAAAAGGTGGCTTTAAAAATTATTTTTTTCCTTTTGATATTTTCAGGTGCCCTTCTCCCTACCTCCATGGTCTTCCCTACTCCAGTCTTTTGCATGTGTGACTCTAGATTAATTCTTCTAAATATAACATTTATTTTGCCCTGATCAATACACAGAAATGTCCATGGTTCTCCTGTACATCATAAAATCCCCAACCCTTGAAGAGGTTCAAGGCATTCAAGGTTTGAACCTCCTTTTTAAAAAAAAAAAAAAGATTTTATTTATTTATTTGACAGAGAGAGAGACAGCGAGAGAGGGAACACAAGCAGGGGGAGTAGGAGAGGGAGAAGCAGGCTCCCCGCCGAGCAGGGAGCCCGATGCGGGGCTCGATCCCAGGACCCTGGGATCATGACTGAGCTAAAGGCAGACGCTTAATGACTGAGCCACCCAGGCACCCCTGAACCTCCTTTTGAAGGCTTATTTTCTATTAGGCTTTCACCAGTTACAATAACAGCAGAATACGGATCCATTCTGGATGTCTTTACTATACCTTGCATTTTCTTGCTTCCAGGCATTGGTAAATGTCATTTCCCCACCAGGAACGTCTTCCTGAGACATGGCCTTTTCACATTTTGCCTTTTATGGAAGACCCAGCTGCTTTGTGCAGAAGCCCCGGCTGCTCTAAAAAGCTTTTAGGACTCACTTTAGCCAGAGTGATTGCCCCCTGCTAGAAGCTCCTGTATGTCTGTACCATTTGTTGGGCATGAATTTTTTGCGGTGCTTCTCACTTTTATTTAACTCTTGAATTGTTTAATTAGACCTGTGTTTAACCCTTTTCTTCCTTCCATAGAGACAGATACTATTTCTTATTCTTTCTATCCCCCAAAGTACCTTTCAGGAATTGACTTCCAGTAAATATATGTTAAGCTTTTTGTTATGCTCAACGTAATTGCTTGTAGGGCCAGAATGTGTTCATCAGTTCTTAATTTGAGTGGAACTCCTAAATATTTTAGCAGAGAAAGTTAGGCTGGAGATGAATAAGAGGAGCGGCGGTGGTAGGGGGATGAGATTGCCAGGTTCCAAGCCTGAGTTGATATTTATTTATATGACCTTGGGAAATAGCTTAGCCTCTCTAAGAGTCTGTTCCCCTAACTCTGTAACAAGGCAAATAACACTTCTTATTTCTTGATGTTGTTAAAGTTAATGGAAATAATTCATATCAAACATATTGCCTATCACCTGGCTCAATGTAAGTATTCAGTACATTTTTTAATAATAAAGTGTTTTAAAATTTCAAAAATACACAGCATTTTAAGAACTTTGCATTTTACTTTTTTTTAAACCTATTCATACATGTGCTGTAGTCTACTCAAAGAAGGAAAGTGCCTCCTTAGGCTTCACTTAAAATGTCCACTGGAAGTTCTTTAGTTTTTGTTACATACTTTGGGAATCTGAGGTCAATGAAAATTGTCTTAAATACATATTTTAGACTTGTTATTTACTAAATGTATGTTTTTGGAACTGAATTGTACAATATTTCATATAATACTATTTTTATTTACTTAAAAAGTCTGTTAATGAAAAGTTATGACATCTGCCTGCATATCTTGGTAAGAAATGGACTGTTATTTTCAAATGGTATCTCTTATTGTCCACCAATTTACCAGGAAGTTTGACTGTACGTCCTTAACTTGGATTATACAGCTAATGGCCTTGCCCAAACCAGATCAAAGGAAATACCTGCTCTTACTCAGGCTCCTTTTTGTGGCAAACGTAGGCACCAGCTCTAAACCACAGTGGTATCCCACTTTGGCCTGACTTTGAGATCTGATGATTACCTGGTGAACCTGGACCTAAGGGCAGAAACCCAGAGAGATCAACAGCACAAGTCTGTTCCACTCTCACAACGTGTTGACATTGACCCCAGCTTCCTGATCCTGGGGTGGGGAACTCTCATCTTGCTAGTACTCAGCGAAGGTCTGATTGATCACTGATTGCATGTGGCATGTTCCAATATGGGTTTTGAAAAATGGCCCTCTGTCTGCAGTGTGAAGAATGAATTGTGTGGAAACATGAATAATGCATCAAAACACGTAGATGGCTATTATTCTCAGATATGAGGTGATGGCAGAATGGACTAGGTGGCCATGAGTATGGTGATGGGTGAAGATCAATTAGAAATGTACAGTCTACATGACTCAGTGGAGTTGGTATGGTGGGGGAGGGAGAAGAGATTGTCCAATATGATTTAAAGGTCAGACAACACTTACCCAGTGTACACCTGGATTCTACAATTTAGATTTATATAATTGATCTTTTAGCACTTCCTACAAGTGCTGTCAAATAGTGGTTACCTACAGAATGCTGGGTGACTCTGCATGTATGTGCACATGTGTGCATGCATGCATGTGTGCGATCTCACCCGCGTGAAAGCTGGGCCTCAGTTTCACCCACCTTTCCATTCAGATGCATCCTAGATACTAAAAAGTTTCTGCGCAGTTGAATTAACTGTCACAAATCTCACTTAATTTTATTCTCAGCTCATTTGCTGTGTACTCATCTTACTCTAAGCCCTTCTCCTAGTAACTGTCTATTATTTCTTTATCCGTAGTTCCGGACATCATGGTTATCTAGTTTCTTAGCATCGCTTGCTAGGGGTTGACTTGCTAAAGTCAGGTAGACAAAACAAAGAAGAAACTTTTGAGAGACTGTCACTTGAGGGAGGAAGGAGAACTCAAAAAGCAGACATAAGAAATGATTAAGTATAGCCACTGAGTGATGTGATGGGTAAAAGCTGGGCAAGTATCCTAGATCTCATCGGTCCCTGAGGGTATTACTGAATTAGAGAATATAGCCTTTGATGTCCATAATGCATGGTTTGAGTCATCACAAGATGATTCAATCATATTCATTATAGTCTGTGTGGGAAGACAGGTGAGTACTGTGGAGTCCTTTCTAGAAAGATTTCCTTTAAAAATGGTTAAGATTCTTAAAGTTTGTACTTAAGAAATGAGATTTAGTTATAACGAAAATTAACTTCTATGAAATATGTCATTTCCCAATATGTCAGATAAATGAGATATTATGCACATAATCCTAGCATAAAAGAAATACTCCCCAATTATGTAAGAAAACGGAAATATTGATTTGGGTACTTTCTATGTCATTGTTGAAAAGCAGGTCAAGTAGATAGCATTTTGAGGGTCTTACAATTTCTTTAAGAGCTTCTCCAACACATTATTTGCACATAAGATTTTTTTTTTTTTTTTGGTGAGGATTAAATGATTGCTTAGCAGAGTGCCTGGCACGTCATAATTTATCATGATTATGACTGTGATTTTATCCTTTTCTCTTCTCTTAAATTTCCTGTGACTATTTAGTTTTACACTGTATATCTTTCATTTCTTAGTTTTAATTCATCTGTGCTTTTGTGTGTTGAGTATTAAATGGCATTAAACTAAATACTTTCTATAAGTATTCTCAGAGTTATCAGAGACGGTCTTACTAGGATAAAGGAGAAAGTTGGCAGCTATACTTTTTTGTGTGTAGCCAAAGGGCTATATGACAGTAAAATACACTTACCCCAAAATTTGGAAATGAGGGAAATGGACCTGCTCTTAAAAGATAAGCTATACAAAGTTATCCTCATCAAGGAAAATAAGATAGAGCAGTAGCTTTATTTAAAAAGTATTAGCTCAAAAAATAAATAAATAGAAAGTATTAGCTCAGGACGCCTGAGTGGCTCAGTCGTTAAGCGTCTGCCTTCTGCTCAGGTCATGATCCCAGGGTGTTGGGATCGAGCCCTGCATCGGGCTCCCTGCTCAGCAGGAAGCCTGCTTCTCCCTCTCTCACTCCCCCTGCTTGTGTTCCCTCTCTCACTGTCTCTCTTTCTGTCAAAAAAAATAAATAAAATCTTTTTTTAAAAAAAGTATTAGCTCATTCAAATATAAACAGCTTTTTTTTACTTTTATCTTTTTTATTTTATTATGTTATGTTAATCACCATACATTACATCATTAGTTTTTGATGTAGTGTTCCATGATTCATTGTTTGTGCATAACACCCAGTGCTCCATTCAATATGTGCCCTCTTTAATACCCATCACCAGGCTAACCCCTCCCCCCACCCCCCTCCCCTCTAGAACCCTCAGTTTGTTTCTTAGAGTCCATAGTCTCTCATGGTCCGTCTCCCCCTCTGATTTCCCCCCCTTCATTTTTCCCTTCCTACTATCTTCTTATTTTTAACATATTATGTATTATTTGTTTCAGAGGTACAGGTCTGTGATTCAACAGTCTTACACAATTCACAGCACTCACCATAGCACATACCCTCCCCAATGTCTATCACCCAGCCACCCCATCCCTCCCACCCCTCCCACCTCCCACCACTCCAGCAACCCTCAGTTTGTTTCCTGAGATTAAGAACAGCTTTCATCCTAAAGGATGCACTGACCAGGATCTAACTAGTGGAACAGAAAATGTGCTAGGAATATAAGACAGACTATATTCAATATAGGGGGTTGGTTACAAATGTGTTGGAAGGGCTGCAGTAACAAAAAAGGTGATTGTCAGAGAGCTGCTAACTTCCCTGGTCTTTGGCTTCTGAGTCGGCCTCGGCTGCTGCTAGCTGCCGGATTTGCTGATGTGATGCTTCAACCATCAAGAAGCGGTGCCCCAGCCCGTGCTAAAGGGCCAACCAGAGTCCAGTACTGAAGAAGCTGGAAACGCAGAAGAGACATTTCTGCTGCCGGGATTGCTTGAGGTCACAGTTGCTTTGTCCCTCTACTGACCTCAACAGTCAGCAAAAGCCTCAGCTTCTGGAGCTAAAAATTGGACATTTTCTGTCTTCCTCTTTCCGCCCACCTTACAGTGGGCGGAAATCCAAGAGGAAGCCATCAAGCCAGAGGGCTGCAAATACAGAGGATGGACTTTTAAGCCCAGCACACAGAGCAGACTATAGATGTGTTTCTAATTTAGTGGTACCTTGCTTGCAACCCACAACATAAGTATTCCTCTTTGTGGCTAGAGAAAGCAAAAATATTTTAGGTAGGTTATTAAGTGTAATAGTAAGAGGAAACACTCTACCTTCTCTTGATTCCCATTTCCACATTTCTCACTATAGAAAAGCCCGCATCAAATACTGACCCCTAGCTCAAATCAGGTGAAGCATCCTGTAGGAAGCCCTAAATCCACAGGTGTTATCACCCAGCCTGGGCCATAATGTGGGCTTCAGGAGGCTGTTCCAGCAGTCTTTTAGGCTATGGGGTTGATGAGGTATATCATAAAATGAGTAACTCTTATGGTGGCAACTCACACCCTACTTGTTTTGCTATAAACTGATTTTTAAATCCAAAGCAGTGTTGTAAAGGATATCCTGACAATGAGTGCAGCATTCTATAATTTTGCAGATGATGGTGCTGCCAAACATCATGAGCAGGTTCTGGAACTGAGCAATTTCTTTCTAGGAGGAAGGGACACTCAGGAAAAAGCTCTTGATGTCATGGTCCTACCAGGAATGTTAGCCCTAATGCAATGATGGGTGAGGGTTTGACCTTCCTTCAGGACACTAATGAGACCAAATTTGGAGTTCCCAGGCTAAGAGTCAGGCCCCTTGGAAGCCATCTGAATTCCTTGACAACCTTGACTTTGCTAGAGTCTGTTTCAAAACTCATTCCTTCTCCAGATCTATCACTGAGCTATTTTTTAATATCATCTTTTCACCAAGTCTCTTTTCATATTTCAGGTAGCAAGTTATCTCTTTTTCCTGTAGCCTTACATTTTCCCTCTAGTTTGGATGCTGATATTTCTACTCTGCTGTGTGTTCATTAATTTATTCATTCAATCAATATATATTAAATACCTACTATGTTTTAGGCATGATGCTAAGCTCTAGAAATACACAAGTGAGGAAGAGTCAAGATTGCCTTGGGGATCCTACAGTGAGGCAATTAAGCAGCCACTGTGAAATTAATTTTAGTTTGAAAGAAGTTCCAATTTAGCATATAAGCAAAGTTTTATTTCTCAATGCTTGATCAGTTTAGGGATTCTGTAATTCCAGAGAACATAGATCCCTAACTTCCTTTTAATGAAAATATTTTGATTGCATAATTCAAATGATCATATTCAACAACTATTTAATTTCTCATATCTCTCCCAGTTGATTTCATGAAAAGACACATAAACTTCCTTCTGAAATAAATTTTAGTTGATCATTAAAACTAGTAAATCATAGTTTCTCTAACCCATTCATGAGTGTCTCATGAATGTACTTTGTGTAATTTGTGCAAGATGTTTATGGTTAGGTTATATAATATTGCGGTTGAGAACATGGGTTCTGGACCCGCACCTCCTCAAATCCTGACTCCAGCACTGGCCAGCTATGTGATTTTGAGCAAGTTACCTACCTGTCTTGCCTGAATTTCCTCATCTATAAAAGGATGATAATAATACTGCCTCTATTCTGGTGGTGCTGCTAGGAGAGGGTTAAAAAGGAGTTCACACACAACAGGTGCTTAGAACAGTGCCTGACACATCCTGAGTAATGTATAATGCACTAACAAATAAGGTCATTTGACTTCTAGAGCACATCTATTAAGGATATCATTTTAGAATACAATACAAATTATAAATGTACTTAATTTATTCATGTTTGATCTGGAACACAAATGATAGCAGTTAACATGATGCTATAGGAAGAGTCCCATACTGGGACTCTTGGGTTCTATTTCTGCCTCTGTACTAATTAGCTTAACAGTTTGATATTTAAAAGAGTTTAATGCCTGTTTTATCCTTTGGAAAGACACAGGGTTTAGACCAGGGAAAATACCAAATACTGTGATTCAGTAATTCCATGAAATTAGAAATCACATCAAGAAGTGCTTGCTTTCTTAAGACATTCTTTGCTGTTGTCTGGTTGTCATGCTAAAGGTCCACTATTATCTTCCTAGGTGTTATCACAAGCTATGGACTATATCTGGATGGTATATTAATTCACAATTCCTCAGAACTCAGCTGTCATGCTTATGGATTTGCTCCTTGGAGCTTACATTCCTTCAGAGTCCAAGCATGCACGGCCAAAGGTTGTGCTCTGGGACCACTGGTGAGTATGTGCATTTACATTCTGGGAATGTATTCGATGTCAGATGACAGTGAATATCAAGGAAGAAGTAAATGGTGGTGACTCACTCTCTGCACAGCTAGGCTTTCAAGCAGGATGGGAGATTTTCTTTTTATAAAATTTTATTTAAGACTTAGTAAGAGTTTATGTTCAACATAAATTTCAAGATTACACATAGATCTAGTGAAGGACAGAATTTATATTTCACTGAAATTCTTCAAGGGAATTTGGCCGGTTGAGCAGAAGTACATTCGATTTTGTTTAGTTTAGTTACATATTTATTTAAAGTGGATGTTTTTCTTTCTAATAATGGGCTCAACAAATAAGTTTGTGATTAAAAAGTGAAAACAGTTGAAAGTCCATGATTGCCACCGTATGGCAACACAGCCGCCCAGCAAGAAGGTCAGTCAATTAGAAGGTTAAGCTTGCCTCATCTAACAGCACAAAACAGATTTATATCATCAGTGTGATACAGTTTCACAAGAACAGTATTTAAAATTGCACAAATATTAGCTTTTGATAGCCACATTTCAGAAATCTATAGGTATATCTGTATTTCATTAGCTGTTAAAAGATTGACAAATCATGCTTTTTATTTTTCATATAATTTTTAAAACTCAATAGCGCATAATTGTCATAGACCAGCATGGCATTCTTTAGTTTCAAAACATCAGATTTTATTTTTCTGCATTCTTCATTAGATTTCACTTCTTTTAAGGGAAATGTTCATTACTCTTAGATATTTTTGGCAATGTTTGCTAATGCTCTATCATTTTAATGCACTCTGTCTTCATTGAAGAGTGTATCATATAAATATTACCTTGGAAAACAGCTCTACAGTTTCATTTTTGCTTCCTTATTTTTGATCACACCTTCCATTTCGTTTCAGAGGTTGGTTGCTTTCCAAGCTGCTAACATCATCTATTGGCGGGGCTGATCCGTAGTCTTTACTGCCATTAAGTATTTTATAGCTCAGACCCGCTGATGGTTACTTACTCTAAAGCAGGAATGGCAACAGCCCAGCTTTTCTTCTCCATTCAAAAGAAGAGAGAAAGAAACCCGAGAACACTTCACATGAGCTTGAAACCTAGACTTTTTCAAAAATAAAAACTGCACATTGTGGTTCTGGCTACTAAATTGGCTCCCACACCGTCTCTTGATGTTCTGGCAACTTTAAACAAGGGGGACACAGTTATTGATCTGCGTCCTGTGCAGATAAGATAGTAGGCGATGTTAACCTTAAGAAATCAAATGCCACGGTGCCCTGACGGGAAGGGAGAAAACAGAATTGGATTGTAAAACCTGCTCTGCCATGGCCTCGTACATTCTAGACTCGGTCCTGACGTAAAGCACGGTTATTTTCTCCCCTTGCTACTTTTCTTTATCCTGTGCTCAGTATGCAAACGCTTTTCCCAAGTCAATGATCCATCTCTAATCACTGGGATTGAACAACAATGTCTTTATTTAGAACAAGTCAACTACATGCTGCCAAGAAGCTAAAACCTACGGTCTTCAATTGGTTTCTAAAATATTTTTGTGCCAATTAAGAGCACATATTGTGCCCTTAAGAGATTACATATCTGAATATTCTAAATCTCCGTGGATATCTATCACAATCATGAAGGATAGTCCAGATTCAGACACACACATCACTTAAGGGTATTTTTCATCTAAAGCCAATGTTACAACAAGAGTGTCACTGAAGCAAAAAATTCATGATTTCTGTTTTTAAATCTTTTGCTGGCAGAAATTGAAAAATAAATTTTTTGTGAGTCGATTTTTTTGTTCACCTACCAACATTTTTGGATGATAATTCTTGGTTTTTGGAAAGAGAAACCTGTTTATTTTACATCTCTTACATACTTGGTATCATTCTTTTACATGCATGCAGGGAAATACTATTCTATGTTTTTTTGTGGTAAATATGCTCTGTTCCTGAATGTGGTATGGTTCACCCCCAAAATTGGCAAGCTTAAATAATAAAGGGGGATAAAACAGTAAAAAGGACAAATTTGATAGAACAGAATATTTTAAAAATAAAAATGCATACATATATTCCACATTTTTGCCATTTTAATGTAGTCTCAGTATGTTTTGTTTTTAGCCTGACCAAGTTTATTACCTGTTACTTGTGATTTGGAAAGAATTACTCTGTACCCATCTGAAAAAAAGATTTTTTCGTAGTTTGTTTAGTTCTCATCCAATTACACAACGTATTTGGCTTTTAAAGAAATTTCAACGTTGAAAACAATTTATAATGCCTTTGATCCTAATTTTAAGATGCTAATATGCATTGTCAAATTTAATCCAGTAATTGAAGTTTTATAAGTGTTGGAAATAATGAAAAATTAACAGAAAATGCAACAGAGAATAATTTTTTAAAAGCTATCCTTGCTTTCAATTATATTGTTGAATTATACTAGAGAGAAACCCTTCACATTTTGTCTTGCTATAATAAGAAGCATTGAATTTATCCATAGGATAATCACTTTGCTTTTGTTTGTTTTTTTCCACTTAGCTAATGTTAGATAATACTGGTAGAGTCTAAGATTGGGAATTTTATGACTGTGTCTGGCCTTGGAACATTCATTGGATTCAATTCTCCAAGGACCCTCTTAAGGATGAAATGTGAAACTATATGTCACTGCCGTGGGATATGGTTAAAAAGCTGCTTTGGTTTCTTAGTGATGGCATGTTTATACACATAATCACACCTAAACACACATATACACATACTCATCTTTTCACATTTGTTTTTTTACAAAGAAACAAATTTGTTATTTAAGACATCTAAATCTCCATGACCATATGCAACTGTCAAGAAAATTCTAAATGGGAAATTTACTCTAAGCCTGCTATTATTCTTTGTGCCTCATTGGCAAACATACTTACTCTACTAAGCCTCAGATTTTTCAACTCTTAACAAAAGGAAAATAATGGGGGCGCCTGTGTCGCTCAGTTGGTTAAACGACTGCCTTCGGCTCAGGTCATGATCCTGGAGTCCTGGGATCGAGTCCCATATCGGGCTCCCTGCTCAATGGGGAGTGTGCTTCTCCCTCTGACCCTCCCCCCCACTCATGCTCTCTCTCTCTCATATAAATAAATAAAATCTTTAAAAAAAAAGGAAAATAATGCCCACTTTAAACAGGATTGATGTAAAATTTTCAGTGAAATATTTACGAAAGGATTTCTGGTACATGATAAGAGTTTTATTAAGGATAAAAATTTTATTAAAATGTTTATATTTTCATGGCACATTTATTCTCAAAAATTTTTTTTCTGTGTCAGGAGAGGTTTCTAGGTAAAAGGCAGCCTTCCAGAATGCCTATTCCCTAATATTCTTCTTAAGGCAAGATAAACAAAGAGGTAATTTTTTTTTAAAGACTGAGTTGAAGCAAAATAATACAGTTGCCAAATTTCATGTAGAGTAAAAACTGAGGTATTTATCCACATATTGAAGGAAATTTTTAAAATATATCACTTTGAATTAACCAGATATTTGAGGATATTAATATAATTATCTGGAATTGCCCTTAATTCTTCAACTTTTTGAATCTCATTTTATTTGGTACACTTTAAAATCATTTTCCATGCAATAGTTTGAATTATATACATAGACATAATGAAACCAATTGCATTGTTATGAAATATTAAAATGATGAATTGATATTTTTTCTAGTCAAGTTTCTTTATCATTTTTTGGTACATAGTTATTAGACTAAAAAACGAGTAGGAGTTATAGATCTAAAGAACCCCATAGCCTTTCTCAGATGAAAATAAAACATGTCGTGACCTCATACTTATTAAAAATTAACACTCTGTATTTTTCACATTTATTTTCATAATTGGGAAAGTATATTCGCCCTAACAAATGAAGGTTTCATAATTGAGAATATTTGCCTGCCTA